>NW_027494292.1:0-302643 GCF_021521415.1 Bidens hawaiensis
TACATTACCCTTCTATGTGATCTTCCCTTTTTCTCCTCCCGCAAATGAAACATACCCTCCGATAAATATTTGAATGTCGTGCAGTTGAGAGATGTCTCCTGTCATATACCTGAAATAGCCACTATCAACATACCAAGGTCTGATGATATTCCTCCATAGCTGTTCCTACACGATGTGAGATTTAAATTAGTTTTTGGTACCCAGTCCATAGTAGTGCTGGGTAATCCTGATTCATCTAGGCATGTAGCGGGTTGCCATGACATGTCTTCCTGGTTATCTAAGATCGAACATGAAGATTTTGGTGAATTTGTCACCGAAGATTTGGGCAACCATTTGTAGTTGGGGTTTAAATTTTTTTACTAGCACAAACTGTTGTCTTTGTCTCTAGTTTGCGAACAAAAGCTACGTTGGGTTTTAGCTTCCAAGTCGATTTCGATCTAGAGGCCGATTTGGTCTCGGGACCAAAATCTATTTTCCATTACGCTTTTGAAACATGGTAGAATTAGTTTGGTGAGAGTTCAACCTTTCAGCTTTGTTTCGTTTCCAATCACCATCAGAGGGATTTGCCTTGTAATACCTTGACTTATTAGAACTAGATTTATTGAAGGTATCCCGAGAAATATTCCTCTGATTATGTCTGCAGTATGGGACATAAGGATGGTGTGGGCAATTTCTAGCAATGTGACTAGGAATTTCACAGTTGAAACATGTTTGTCTTTTAATATAAAAACCATAGTGTTCAACTGTAACACTCGTTACTTTTCAAATCCGAAACCCGACTCGTTTATTTTATTATTGTTATTTATTTTTTTTCTTTCTTTCTTTGGCCTCATTTATTATTCGAACACACGTTACTAAACCCCGCCTTCGTTTAAGTTTGTATATATTTTGTTTACTTATTTATTTATTAATAATGACTATGATTTCTATGCAATAACACCCCCCCCCCCTAACTAACTTCATACCAGTTTGAATCCACGACCAAAGATTAGGGACTGAATTGCAAATATATCTAAACCTTTTTCCTCTTTTCTTTCTTTCCCATCATCACCGTCCAGCCCCTTCCCCCATTAACGAGTTTGACCAAGGCAACCCACCTAATCCGGCATATAATCAGGATTGTGACGAGTCTTGCCTGATTCGTAGCCAACACGCCATCTCAGTTATGGTAAACACGCGTAATTGACAGCTAGAAGTTAACAAATTTTTCTAATGTTTCCTTTAACTCATCGGATTGCTCTTGACCTCGTAACCCTATATATACTAAACCTTACTGCAATTAAATGGACACACACACACCCCACATCGTCGCCAACCTTCGCCCGAAGTCAATTACAACACACGAAGCCATTTAGATAGTCTCCCGTCCATTCCTTGAGACAAACGCCCGAGGTGGTTGTTCACCTTCAATTCATATTCGTTTAAGGTAATTGTTTTGTACTGCGGGATCGCAATCAAGGGTATACTCAAAGCCCTCTATCATTTCAGGTTAACTAAGAATGATCAAATCTCAATATGGGGAATTACGAATTAGGATTCCTAAGGGTTTTGGGTTGATTTTGACAACATGTTAGAATTTTCTTTCTTGTTCTCTTACACAGTTGAGACACCAACCCAGCCTAGTTGGCTGGTGCACCCGTGTTTAACTCTGAACCGGACTGGGGGCGCGGGTTCAAGTCTCCCCAGGCCCGGTTTTGTAATATTTTTTTATTTCTTATTTTCAAATGTTATTCCTTTAACAATCTTTCACTACATCGAAAACTTATACCAATTTTCACCCGTTTAACGAACCAAACCTTTTTAAACTTCCAAAATAAATTCTCAATTAGCTTTTCCCTACATGTATATATAATAGATATACAATTTTATATAATTATAAATTTATATTAATTTAAAAGATTGACGAAATGGTTATCACCAACCTTTCAAAACAAGTATTCGCTTATAAATGATTAAATACATAAATACGTATATAAATAGTATTTTTCTTTTCTTTAAAAAGAAACTCGTAAAAGTATATAAAAAAATATGTTTTCAATTCAACGTTAGGAAGTTAATATAAAATGTACTATCGCTTAATCGATCCCAAAACCGTTATAAACCCCTACTTTTCCCGTCTTGCTCTTTTCATATCGTTAGACTGTTTATTTAATTTTAATTTTTAATTAGGACTTATTGTTGAGACTCTCTGTGGAACTAACTAACTAGTTTGCTTTAACCGCCTCCTTATCGTCATCCCATTTTTGTTAATCCACTCATCAAGGTGAGTTTTCATATCCCCTTTTTTCATCTTTTTAGTTTTGGGGGTGCATGTATACCCTATTTAAATTACTCATTTTTACTTATTTATCTATTCACAACACAATTCAATATATGTTTACGTAAGATTATTGCATGATCTATGATAATGTTTTATGTGCTAAATTGTTTATTTTATGTTTGGTGGTTGGTATCTCATCCTCATCTATTCTCATCTAGTATGATCATACATTTACCCAAGTACATTGATTTTGTATCAATAGGAACGAGTCCAGATCTATTTAGTTGTTTACATTTTCGTAGAAATTGTGATGCTCAACATTAACATATGAATTGTGGTTTTTATCTATATATATGCATCTTAACTAAAACTTATGTATTCTCACCAACATTCGTGTTGACAAACTTTATTTTTATACATGCTACAGGTACAAGTAGTTTACACTGATCAAGATTGAAGATATTATTTTTTACCTTAGGATATTTATCCAAACAAACAAATATGATGTAATTGTTTTGATTATTATAATGTGTACTTGTTTTGATATTAATGAATTAAATAATTATTGTCACATTAATTAGTGTCTTTTGAGCTACTGTCCAATCAATACGTTACGCCCCGGCATGTTCCGCCGCTTTTGGTCGGGGTGTGACATATTGGTATCAGAGCCCAAGGCTGTAAGATAGGTGGTTAGATATAACGGCCAAGTAGCATGCTTAGGGTCCCTATACATGATATTCCTTTACGTGTTTGCACCATGAATTATATTATTGATTGTAGTAGCTTAAATACTATTTAATGATTTGATATTATTCTTGTACACAAAAGCACACACTTAATCCGAGGTCATGTCTCACTCTCAAAATTGTTTTCAAAACTCTAGGATGATTATTAATCGGGAAATTCCTTAAGAAATCCCTCCTTTTACTTCCTTCTCCTTGAGGATGATTCGTGGGACGGATATGTAGTAATTGTAAGAGAGACACACTTGTTTACCGAACTCTTGACACCAAGGCTTGAGAGCCTAAGGAAGTGCAATGCGCATAAATCTCAATCAACCGCGAGACCTGGTCGCCTTCCTGGAGTGTTCGGTAAGGGTGTGGAACTTATTAGGCCAAATCATATCACACCAAACGTACCCGAATCTGCTACCCTCATTGTATCAAACGTGGTCATGTGACGATCACACTCTTAAATCAATGATGAGATTTTTTTTCCCTAAATTTTTTATTAAGAATGAATATTTTCTCATATTATTAATTTCATCGATACCCTAAGTTAAGGTTATTAAAATTTTATTTTGTATTCTCATGAATTTTCACAAAACTCGAAATTTCACATAGTTATACATACAATTTTTTTCCAAAACATAATAAATTTTTCACGTGTCGTCATTGTAACATGTCTTCTTCCCGCCTTATCAACCGTAACCGTCGCACCAGCAAATCAGGCCGTGGCATGTCATCCCGCATCGCTATGGGAATCGTGGAAGCCCTCCCAACAATCATCTCTCAACTCCAAAATGTGAATGCCCCCACATCATCCACAACATCGAACCCAATTGCTTACCCCCTCAAACAATTCAAGAGTGCCAACCCGCCTGAATACCACGGTATCGGCGGTGCTACCGTTCTCCTCCAATGGTTCGAAGAAATGGAGAGCATATTCCTCCAATGTGAATGCCCCGAGGACAAGAAAACCAATTACGCCTCGAGCAAGCTTAAGAAAAATGCCCTAATTGGGGAAATGGTGAGAAGCGCACGCTTGGCGTTGAGGTTTCCATGGCCTTGCCATGGGATGACCTCAAGAAACTTATGCTCAAGAAGTTCTTCCCGAAACATGAGATTCGGAAGTTGGAAGAGGAATTTTGGAATTTGAAACAAGAAAGTGGTAATGACATCACCTACAACGATCGTTTCCATGAACTGAGCCTTCTCATTCCCCACATGGTCACTCCACTTGAGTGTGCAATCGACAAGTACATCTCGGGTTTGCCTATGGAAATCCAAGACTCCGTTCAAAGTCGTGACCCTCAAACGCTCCATGATGCCATCACCTTAGCCAGTACCCTCACCGAAAACCACGTTAAGGCCGGGAACTTGACGCGGAAAAATTCCAAGAAGCCCAATGATAAGCCTGCATCCGAGCCCACCAAAGAACCCAAGCCCAGATCTCCCAAACCCGAGTCTTCAAAACCCGAATCCTTCAAGCACAACAACTCTCCTCATTACCGCAACAATAAAAGAAAGTTCAATTCCCAAAACTATGTATTGGCCCAATCACAAGCCCAACCTACCAAGAAACCCTACACAGGACCCTACCCATTATGTGATACGTCTAACTTTCACCATTCGCCTAACCTCAAGTGTCGACAATGCACCCATTGCAATTGATTTGGTCACCTCTTTACCACATGTCGTGAACGCAACCCACTTTTGATGCAACCATTTACCTCACCTCTTACCCAACCCTTACCTTATGCTCAACCGTTTACTCAAGCACCCCCAACTATTAGAGCTTGTTACAATTGTGGAGACCCTAGTCATTATCGCAATGCATGCCCAAGACTTTCACACATGAACCAAATTCAATCCTACCCAACTCAAACCACTCAATATCAAGCTTACCAAGCCCAAGTAAATCAACTTCAACCAATCCAAGCTCAACCCATCCAAGCAATTCAAGCCCAACCCATTCAACCAATTAAAGTCAACCAAATCCCAATCAACCAACCTCAAGTTAACCAAGCCACTCAAGGTGCTCAATGACAAGTGTGTTACATCAATGGTTCCCAAGTTTAAGCCTAACCCTTTATGAAGACATGCTACGGAAAAGACGTTTCTTTTATTTAGTTATTTTCATCTAAATTTAATGTATTAACTCCTTTAAATCTCAAGTTTTGTTATGAATGAGAATTATGGTTATTTATCATGGTATTCAATCCCTCATTTATTCCTATTTTGCTGTTTATTGCACTATATATTGTTAGAATTTATTATCATGATTTAAGTGGTCTATAACCGGTTATTTACCGGGACTATGTGCATGGTGATGTGCATAGTTATGTAATAGTACCGTATTTGTATCATAAACTACCTACGACCGATTTCCTACAAACGTTTTGGAAATTGGGACTATGAACATGTGTTGTACATAGTTATCTAATAGGAGTCATATGTACAAATTTTATTTCGATATTTTAATACATGACTACCCAAACCCTCCAAACTCACCACATTCTCATGGTACTCTTATCTCATCCCATCGATTTTATAATCTTGGTTTCAACCCTCAGCTATTATTATATTCATAAGTCATGTGATTCCTTTGTTGTGTGAACCGATTATTGCGTGAATTTTGCCGTCGTCACAAGTATTTTCCCTACATTGTACGTATAAGTTACTTCTATAATTTTCCTCTATCTGTTTATTTCATTTTGTTGTTATCACTTTCGATGGTTAACTTCAAAAATTTCGTTAATTTTGATTTTATTTAAGATTATTTACTAGTTATTTATGATCATTAAATTTTTCAAATTTATTTATATATATGTTCATTGCTCTTGATCAAATGATTCTATTTAAATACAAAAAAAGGAGTTTTCTTTTACCAATGTTTTCAAACCCGCACAACAGGACGAACCATGTGCATCATGCGACGATCTAAATAATTATGAGTGCACGCATAATTATCGAAATTCTCGCATGGAACTCATGGTGAATACGGTTGTGTGTCATAACTCGAGACCATGGTGATTTTGGGTAACGATACAAATATCGATGTGATAAGGGCATGGTGGATACGCCGCTGGTACATCCTATATATAAGCGTCCTTATCATGCCTTCCGTTTGTAGCGTTATTTCTTCACCTGAAGATCTTTGTTATTTTTTTTTAAATAAAAAAAATCATGTCTTTCTTAGATTCTTACCTTCTTTTTTTATGTTAATTTTTCTTTAACTTCGGGACGAAATTTCTAAGAGTTGTGAATCCTGTAACATTCGTTACTTTTCAAATCCGAAACCCGACCCGTTTATTTTATTATTATTATTATTATAATTTATTTTCTTTCTTTCTTTCTTTGGCCTCATTTAATATTCGAACGCACGTTACTAAACCCCGCCTTCGTTTAAGTTTGTATATATTTTGTTTATTTATTTATTAATAATGACTATGATTTCTATGCAATAACACCCCCCCCCCCTAACTAACTTCATACCAGTTTGAATCCACGACCAAAGATTAGGGACTGAATTGCAAATATATCTAAACCTTTTTCCTCTTTTCTTTCTTTCCCATCATCACCGTCCAGCCCCTTCCCTCATTAACGAGTTTGACCAAGGCAACCCACCTAATCCGGCATATAATCAGGATTGTGACGAGTCTTGCCTGATTCGTAGCCAACACGCCATCTCAGTTATGGTAAACACGCGTAATTGACAGCTAGAAGTTTACAAATTTTTCCAATGTTTCCTTTAACTCATCGGATTGCTCTTGACCTCGTAACCCTATATATACTAAACCTTACTGCAATTAAATGGACACACACACACCCCACATCGTCGCCAACCTTCGCCCGAAGTCAATTACAACAAACGAAGCCATTTAGATAGTCTCCCGTCCATTCCTTGAGACAAACGCCCGAGGTGGTTGTTCACCTTCAATTCATATTCGTTTAAGGTAATTGTTTTGTACTGCGGGATCGCAATCAAGGGTATACTCAAAGCCCTCTATCATTTCAGGTTAACTAAGAATGATCAAATCTCAATATGGGGAATTACGAATTAGGATTCATAAGGGTTTTGGGTTGATTTTGACAACATGTTAGAATTTTCTTTCTTGTTCTCTTACACAGTTGAGACACCAACCCAGCCTGGTTGGCTGGTGCACCCGTGTTTAACTCTGAACCGGACTGGGGGCGCGGGTTCAAGTCTCCCCAGGCCCGGTTTTGTAATATTTTTTTATTTCTTATTTTCAAATGTTATTCCTTTAACAATCTTTCACTACATCGAAAACTTATACCAATTTTCACCCGTTTAACAAACCAAACCTTTTTAAACTTCCAAAATAAATTATCAATTAGCTTTTCCCTACATGTATATATAATAGATATACAATTTTATATAATTATAAATTTATATTAATTTAAAAGACTGACGAAATGGTTATCACCAACCTTTCAAAACAAGTATTCGCTTATAAATGATTAAATACATAAATACATACATAAATAGTATTTTTCTTTTCTTTAAAAAGAAACTCGTAAAAGTATATAAAAAAAATATGTTTTCAATTCAACGTTAGGAAGTTAATATAAAATGTACTAACGCTTAATCGATCCCAAAACCGTTATAAACCCCTACTTTTCCCGTCTTGCTCTTTTCATATCGTTAGACTGTTTATTTAATTTTAATTTTTAATTAGGACTTATTGTTGAGACTCTCCGTGGAAATCACTAACTAGTTTGCTTTAACCGCCTCCTTATCGTCATCCCATTTTCGTTAATCCACTCGTCAAGGTGAGTTTACATATCCCCTTTTTTTTCATCTTTTAAGTTTTGGGGGTGGCATGTATACCCTATTTAAATTACTCATTTTTACTTATTTATCTATTCACAACACAATTCAATATATGTTTACATGTGATTATTGCATGATCTATGATAATGTTTTATGTGCTTAATTGTTTATTTTATGTTTGGTGGTTGGTATCTCATCCTCATCTATTCTCATCTAGTATGATCATACATTTACCCAGGTACATTGATTTTGTATCAATAGGAACGGGTCCACATCTATTTAGTTGTTTACATTTTCGTAGGAATTGTGATGCTTAACATTAACATATGAATTGTGGTTTTTATCTATATATATACTTATGTATTCTCACCAACATTTGTGTTGACAAACTTTATTTTTATACATGCTACAGGTACAAGTAGTTTACACTGATCAAGATTGAAGATATTAGTTTTTACCTTAGGATATTTATCGAAACAAATAAATATGATGTAATTGTTTTGATTATTATAATTGTGTACTTGTTTTGATATTAATGAATTAAATAATTATTGTCACTTTAATTAGTGTCTTTTGAGCTACTGTCCAACCAATACGTTACGCCCCGGCATATTCCGCCGCCTTCAGTCGGGGTGTGAGCTTTGATACCACCTGTAACACCCCCGCCTCTCATACCACCTATATTGTCCGCTCTGCCCACGAAGAGCTCACGGATTTGTTTTTGGCTGCCCAAAACGCGTTGGTGATGTTAAGAGGAGGACATTACTTATGAACCAAGGATCTCTCTTGTCCACGGCCGATGTGGGATAGCCTAAGAGTGGGACGATGTTGTGCTTGCCAAGGGTGTTACAAACAACCCCCCTTTGGACTCATCGTCCTCGATGAGGCATATCCTATCATCCCGAATGGCACAAGAGTGGCTTTGATACCACCTGTAACACCCCGGCCTCTCATACCACCAATATAATCCGCTCTGCCCACAAAGAGCTCACGGATTTATTTTTCGTTGCCCAAAACGCGTTGGTGATGTTAAGAGGCAGGACATTACTTATGAACCGAGGATCTCTCTTGTCCACGGCCGATGTTGGATAGCCTAAGAGTGGGACGATGTTGTGTTTGCCGAGGGTGTTACATCAACCCCTGGTCTTGATCCGTAGGGTGAGCCAGTTTGTCCCGCTTTGGACTGAACATTTGATTATTACAATTATGAACACATGAACTTCCTTCTTTAACAAACTTAGGTGACAAAATGTTTATGCAAACTTTTATTTTTATCAATTTTATTTGAAACCACACCACGGGTTTTAAAAGTTTTAGAAGGATTAACCAGACAATTGACTTTGCTCTTAAAAACAGAGCGCACACAAACATCAGTAGCAACATAATCCAATACATACAAATTTAAAGAAATAGTAGAATTAATGTTATTATTATTTAAAACAAGTAAATATTCCTCCTCATCAGTCCAATCCTATATAATTACTTCATCTGCACTTGAAGCAAACACATTAGTATGGTTCACTCTTAAGGTTGGTTCAGTAGGTTTGAGTGAACCATGACCAATTTTTCCATTTGCAGTCAGCTTTCCGTACTGCATGAACGGTTCTCTTGCTTCCTCTTTTTTAGAAAGAGGAAGTCCTGTGTAGTTGTCATTATATGGAGGAGGAACCACACTGTACCCAATACCCTCACCCTTGTTCTCTTTCCATTTTAATTGTTTCACGATCATAGATTCAACAAAAACACTAGAGACATCGAATTTCTTAACGTTGAATTCAGTGTTTTTAAATTTATTAGTTAATTTTGCAGTTTCTGACTTTGAAACGTCTAACTCGGCGGTTAGCTTGAAAATGATCTGCTTTGCATCTAAGAGCTGAAAATATGTCACACTAAAATATGTTTGTATACGTTGAGTGCTTCCATTTGATCATTCCATCAAACTACTGAGCCACCAATCCCCACTCATTCCATTTGCACCAGCTGCATTTTCTCCTTTAGCACTAATCACTGGAACCAATGCCCTTTCCATGTTTCCCTCATTGGCTCGATTCATGCATTCACGAGTGACCCGGCTCATACCAGTTATAGCACCTCAAAGTGTCTTTGTTGAATCCCACCTCCTGGTTAGCTATCACATTTCAGTTGTTTCTGCTTGTTTTCTTGGTAAATTTCTTTGCTCTAAACACTGCCATGGCTATTTGCCAAGAGATATCCATTTCCTCCACATCATCAGGATGGATTTGGTCCAACTCAGCAACTACAACTGGTTGAACCAGATCTCCAGCAAGAAAAGCATTGTAGCAGTTCATGAAACCTGCCATTAAAGTAATGTTTTCTTGAGTCTTCTTTGAAATAGCAGGAATTTGAGTGGGAGACTGACTGAAAGACCCAACAGCTGATTGAGGCTTAGTTGCTGGAGCAGGTTGTTGGAAGAACATAGGAGTGGGTTGTGGTGGAGGCTGAGTAAATTAACCTTGAGAGGACTTAAACATTGAGAAGTTGTTCTGAGCCTGATGTGGCTGAGCATATTGAGCTTGAGATGATTTGAACATAGAAAATTGTCTTGTGATATGAGAACATTATTGGAAGCAACACCGTATCCGACCACATTGTAACATTTAGCAAGGTTAATCGCGCGTTGCTTGTCATCCATGTCACAGGAATTAATGTCACACCCCGACTAGGTGATTGTGAAAGCGTAATACGGGAATGTAACAGATAAATCTGGTATCAACCGCATTGTTTATAAATAAAATCAACAAGCTAATTTACATCATATTAGATTGGTTGGTACAAAGTTTACAAACTAGATGAAAAACACATAACCAGTTCTCGGGCTTCTTATTCATTACTATGTACTTGCAACTATTTACAACGATTCAACTTCAGTTTTTAACACCGAGCACATAGCAATAATTCCAACTTTGGCTCACCTGAAAAGCATGTTAAAACGGATCAATTACGTGTAGTTGGTGAGTTTCAAGTTTCACGAGTACGAACGAAAACCAGTATACGAGTTCGTAAAGTTTACAATATGTATGTATGTATATACATATGTATGTATGTATGTATGCATGCATGCATGCATGCATGCATGTATGTATGTATGTATGTATGTATGCATGCATGTATGTATGTATGTATGTATGTATATGATGTTTCTATACTAAGCTACAAGTGAAACAGAAACGAGCTAAAACACATGGCCACCCCTGCCCGTGCACTCCCGTTGGCATTTAACAACCACTTTGCCCCAAGTATGTACTTTGTCTAACACCACATAATAGAATGTAATAGGTTTAAATGACAATGTGCAACTGGGTTAACATGTTCCAGCATACCCCTCCGGCCCTGTCAGTTGGATTTGTCAAACCGATAGTACTATCCACACGTCACCAGCACGAAGTTAATCATTTGTATTTGTGGGGACTTTCAAGTGTTAGTACTTAGATAATTCACATAATCACACGTTTTCAAGTATATAAGTATATGTAAACATGCTTTCCACCCCAAAAGTTTGTAAAATAGTTTAGAAAATGGGGTCGTTAAACTCACCTTATCGTAGTTCAAGCTGGTAATACGTGTTAGTAACTATCATGCCTCGATTATAGCTTGAATCCTATAACTAGTATAGTACCGTTAATACTAGTACAATGTTTAAACTAAATCGGGCTGTATAACTAATCTGGGTATGGCTATTAGGCCCAGAACATGTCAGTAGTCTAAGATTGTGACGTTGTACGTTATGAAATGTTCAAAACCAGATTTGGCTAAGTTTTACCGTTTTCCGTGTCTGGTCAAGTTGATCGTTTACGCGTTTCGGAAATAGGTAAGATCACACAAACTTAAGTAAACACAGTTGTTGATAAAATGATTTGATTTATAAAAGAATTTTAAAGTTTTGGTATCTTGATTGATCGCAGGGTTCGTTTCCGTTTTCATACGGGTTTGATTATACAAAACGCGTACAATCCAGCCGAATTGTTCGAAAATCTCGGAAAGAGTTCGTTTTTATCAAATACATCCAAAAATATGATATTTGACCACTTTTGATGTTTTGACATACCAGTCAGTTCGTTAAACACAAAACTGCCGGTTTCGTTAAAACATATATAATTTAAATCTTCAAATAATCATAAATATTTATGTAATTATATATAATTTATGAGAATTTTTGTAAAAATAAATTAAAATTTTTATATTTTTATAAAAAGATTTCAGAATTTTATACTTAACTATTTATTTATAAAAATTCATTTTGTGTGTTATAATTAACCGATAAATAACCCGTTTACACCAAATGATTCCCGAAAAATTAGATAATTTTTCTGATTGGTCACAATACCATATCATAACCCCTGTAAAACTTACAGAACCTTAGTTTTTGTCCAAAATACCCTTTTGTGCATTTTTCGGCTGTTACAATCCGAAAAAAACGCAGTTCCACAAACTGTACATAAACATCTCCAAAAGATCCCAAATTTTACCAGTGATCTTATCATCATATTTATGAGTTCCACACAAAGGTTCATAATTTTTGAATAAGTTTAACTATTTTTTACAAATAAACACCAATAAACGGTAATAAATTCGCCAAATATTTTACGTTTATCGAAAAATTACCAAATTTTAACAGGGACTCAATTATATAATCCCTAATGTTTATGAAAGGTTTCATAGTCTAATAAAAATAATGTAACAATCGAAGCACAAACAGCCCCTAAACGAGTAACACAGTAATTACCTTGTCGGTTTTCGATGGTTTTTGGTGGTTTTATCGTCTCTCCGAGTCTTAGGTCACAAAGTCAGCATACCTGCATATCATATACACAATGAAAAGCATAAATCATCCATCATCAAGCCTTGTTAATTAGGGTTTCGGTTAGGGCTTCAAACCAAACTTTTAAACCGTAAAAACGTTATATCAACGTCCTAATCCGTGTTTTTTTGTAAAAATCTATATGGTTCTTATTTGTAAACATGTATAATATCATAATATGATTTTAGGTCATTTTAAGAAATTTTGGATGGTTAAACATGTTTTATACTAATCAAGACATGTGTTTATGATTATAACTAGCTATAAACAAAATTAAAACTCCTTGATTTGGATCATACCTTAAGACTTTTTCTGCTGGAATTAATGAACTCAGCTGGTTGGTTTAGTTTTATGGCTTAAAATGTGTACACATGAAGGAAAAGATATATATATCAATAAAGAAAATCAAAGGGGGATGTCCCCAATTTTGCGGCCGTCACAAAGGGAGGGGCCCATTGGGCTTCTCTTTTGGCCCATGTTGCTGGTTTTGCGTGCCAAAAGTCAGATCTCGGTCCCAAATTTAGTTCGGGTTCGTTTTTTCGCTTGAAAAATAGTTCATGTTTGATAAACAGCGAGAAAACGGATGTTTTTTGACTCATTTTTGCAAAAAAAAAATAAAAACATATTAAATGGTTTTAAAAACACAAAATATTTTCACGGATTGCTTAAAACATGTCATATAAGTGTTCAATAAATCTTTTTCGGCTTGACGGATGCCACAATGCTCGTTTTGATGTTAACAATTGCGTTTAAGTTCATAGCGTATAGTTAAACGAAACCCTTTTTCGTTTAAATGGTTTTATACGTACGGAGGTCTTAATACTAACATATTAGCCAATATAATATATATATATCACTCATATATGATACCTCAGTATATATACGGGTCATAATCAATATCGGTCGGTTACTTGTTTATTCGCTACGAATTAACCGATTTATCGTTTACTCGCTAGGTAGTGAACAAGGTGTACCTCATTTTGTCACGAATGTCACAATTAATGATTGCTATCACCTCTGACAAAGTTAATCTACCTAGATCCTTAATCTTTTTAATCATTGCAACATTCATGTCCCAGCTTGCAGAGAGTTGACCAGCTTGTTATTTGTTTCAACAGAAGTCATATTGATGTTTGCAGATCGCATTTCAGTGACCAAAGTGATAATCCTTTCAAGCTGTGTCTCCAAAGACTCTCCTAGATTATGATTGAACATGTTAAACTTTTTTCGTAACAGATTCCGTCGACTTCTTCTCATATCCTCATTTCCTCATACACCTCAATAAGGGCTTCCCATGATACTTTTGCAGACTGTAGCTCTCTGAATCTAAAGCAATTTCTGGTGAAAGTGCAATTGTTAGAGCCTTCTCATCTTCCACAATCTTTTCAAAATCTGTGTCGCAATACATTTCGACGGGATTTACAACTACTTCATCACTACTTTCTCTCTCATAAGTGATAGGTTGAGGACCCCTGACAATGCTTCTCCAAATCTATGCATCCTTCATCTTCACATACTTTTCAAACCGGAACTTCTACTCAGTAAATCCCTCTTGAGCCAGTAGGCGGGGTAGACAAGTATCAGTTCCCATAATGGAATCCAACTCTTGATGCAAGGCAACATTTGATGATGTGTTACTTAATTGGTCCATTCTAAAGTCCAAATAACAGTCCGATATAATTTTAAGTTCAATTAGGTAAGGCCCAAAGTAACCAGGCCCAAATTCACACTAAGACCCGAGAACCCAAAAAGCAGAGAACACAATGGTTAAACCCAAGAACCCTAGGACCGAGAACACTAGGTTAAGTCCGAGAACCCCGTAGTTTAACCGAGAACCCTTGAGCAGAAGACGCAGTAGCCGAGAACACACAATAAGTCCCGAGAACCCTGTATTCTAGCTGAAAGCGTTCAATAGTTATCGAGAACAATTGAATATAGCCGAGAACCCTTGTTTATTGTCCAAGAACGATGAATTGATGCCGAGATCCGAGAACAGAAAAATGTTGACGAGGCCGATTAAACCCTTGACTTGGTAAACTTGGTAAAAAAATCAAATCACGAGAATTTAGGGATTTGAGTTTAAACCAGATACAAAGTCAATTATATCCCAAAAATAGATCCAACAAACCCGATGAACATTGGGAACACACAAAACTTGATTTCCAGAAAATTGTCAAAGAACATCAACCAAGAATACAATCTTGAACCCTGATAACACCAACATCGAGCATAGAATAGGTCTATAGGCTCTGATACCAATTATAAGTCCCAAAGCAGGATATTTCAGTGTGATACCAATAAATTCGTTGTTAGGTGGAAACATACAATGAATTGATTCAAGATAAAGATGAACAAAAGCAAATTAACACACGAATGACTTCAAAACACAAGTTCTATTAAACGTCGGGTGCTTAAGCCCTTCAATGAGGATTACAATATGAATGGAATCAAATGACCCTACACCACCACCATTCTACTAATGATCGATGGCCATAATGACCTAAAACAAAGAATATATATGGTACCAAACACCCTATGCCGAAGCCATAGAAACGGCCCACCGAAATCAAGTGATTTCGGTGTTACATGTTAGCCAAAACCCAAGCCCACCAAGATTAACTATTAACAATAAAATGTAGCCCAACACTTTTCCCCAAATTGTTTACAAGAATTCAATAGGTGGTATTACAATAACCGTGTTGGGATCTAGGCTGAAGACTGATTTTGTTAGAGTTATCGACCCTATGTGGTTGGTTAACTTATCGGAATCTGACAATAAAGTCTTGTACAAGAGTTGGATTAGTTGGGCAGACGTTAAAGATAATGAAGTTGCTATAGAATTCCAACACGTGGTTCGTGTTTGTCATGCGTTTGGGATTTATTGTTGTGCTGAATGGTAGACCAAGAGATTCAGGAAATGAAGACAAAGAGCATGAGACGTGGGGTAGTTTGTTGGTACATGTTTTGTGCGTCTCAGTCTTTGTTTAATGTAAATGGTCTTTGTTTATAGTATAAGGGTATTTTGGTTATTGTATTAAAGCGCATTCTCTATTGAATGGCACATTCGTTAGAGTAGATAATAACGAATGTGTCAGCACGTGTTTATTCGGGTTCATTCGTTAGGCTTGTTAATGAACGAGGACTACAAATGTGCTTATTCGTTAGTCTAATGTATTAGTGATAACATATGATAGCGAATGACGGATCATTGGTTATGGCTTGTATAAACAATGAGGTCTTCATTATATCCCGTTACTCTGCCGAATTTTTCTTTCAACATACTGCTAACGTAGTTCATTTAGTCCTAACATAATCATATCAAATGACTAGATCGATAAATGTATTGAGATCGTATTCAATATCATACCCATTTCACAAACGTACTTGAACATTGTTGTATGATGTTTCATCTCCATCTACTTAAGTTTCTTCTTCAGTTCCATCTTCTTTAAACTCATCACCCGTATCACTATTAATCTTATCTCCAATTTCATCATCTACCACATCTTCCCCATCATCATCGTTTACAATAGAAATTTGAGACATTGCATTAAAATCCTCATTCTGAATCATGTTTAATATTGCATTAACCCCTATTCATTCTAAACAATAATGCAACAACCTGAGATAAAATAAACAACATGATAAATATGATAGATAAAGTAATTAAATTGAAGAATCTGAAACATATATTAAACATATATTATTATTTCTATGTTTTATCTAATGTGTATGCTTATGTATTGTAGCAAACTACTAACTAAATTGAAGAATCTGACATGAGATTTTATATATGGCACATAATATGATTATATATATTGTTATAAACATATATTAGTAAAATCAACATGTAAATCAACAACATCGGAAATCATTTTTTTTCCCGAAATCGGAGTGCCAAACAACACAAACAACACAAGTAAAATAAAAAGGTAACATCAGAAAAATGTACTCAAATTAAAAAAAACAAACTAGTATAAACGAACCTGACTATAATCAAAGTAACTGTCAAGTGAATCAAACACCCTTTACACCGAAAACTAGAATCAAAATCAACGGGCCGTGGAGAGATATGGTTGTAGGTTGCGTACTTGTGTTCTATTATGGGATATCAAACGTCCGAGATATGGTGAGGGCATGAGGGAACTGTGAAGCGTCTATTTTTTTCCTTCTTTCATTTTTTTACAAAAATGAAACTAATCAACACTAGGCCTATTAGTAAATATTTTTAAATTTATACCAATATGGTAAATATGTTTTATATCTACACCCAAATAATAAAAAAAATCTTTAAAACTTTAAAGCGATACATAGAATTCAAATAATCTGGGGGGGGGGGGGTGGTCCACAAAGGTGGTGTTCGTTTTTTTCAGAGGTAAAATGTCTGCATTTTGCGGACTACATCTGCAGACATCTGTAGTAGAAGATGTGGACCAAACCTCTGCAGTTTGCAAGAATATGACTGTTTGTTCATTTATACACAAAATACAAATTATCCAGCAATAATTAAAAATACATAAAATCAAATTTTATATCAAAAAATACAAATTATCCATAATTAAAAAAATACTAACAATATCAAAATACATGATCCAAGATTAACATGTATGAGGATCATTAGGCCCTTACAAACAATCTATAAAAAAAGTTTCGGCATTAATCACATAATCAAATCATCAAGTTCCATCAGTGTAGCTATTGTTGAGCCTTGCCAAATCAAAATAAATAAACAAATAAATACAAGTTAGAATACCCGAACAACCCAACATAACCCGAAGTAACACCAACAAAAACCAAAAAAACATGAAGTAAACTAACCCAATCACGACCCAAGCTTTCTACAAACTTTTTTCAAATAAAAACTTTCTACAAACTTTTTATAAACCTAAACTTTCTACAAAACTATTTCAACTAAAAACTAATAACACTTGAACAATTATGTTAAACTATAATTGAACAAAAAACCTAATAAATTAATAACTCAACTGAAAAAATCAATTAACAATAATTCAGTTAACAAAAACCTATTAACTTAATTGAACAAATCAATTAACAAAAACCTAAAAAAATAATCAATTTACAACTAAATTGAACAAATCAATTTAACAAGAATTCAATTCACAAAAACCTAATAACCTAATTGAACAAAACAAAAACCTAAAAAAAACTAATCAATTAAAAACTCAATTAAACAATCAATTAACATGAATTAAATTTTCAAAAATCTAATAAAATAATCATTTAACAGCTCAATTGAACAATCAATTAACCAATTAATCAAGTATTTTACAATTAATCTAGAGAAAATCAAGAATCAAGAATGTATTTTAAAGAAAATAAATTTAATCAATATTGTAATAACAATCAAACCTTAACAAATCAAAGAGGAGAAAAGAGAGGCCGACATCAGTTTGTCGGAGATAGATAAATCGGCTGTAGTTCATGTGAAGTAGTAGAGGCCGACGGCAGTTATGGAGGAGAGCAGCGACAGTTAGGGTTGGAGGAGAAGGAGAAGCAAATTATTTGTTTCTAGGGTTGGAGGAGGAGAAAACGTAATGTTGTAATGTTATATATGATGAATGAAAAAAAGAAGATGAGAAAAGGTTACAAATCATATCTTCATGTCATCTAAGAAAAGAGGACGTCAAAACCTTTTTTAATGGAATGACTTAAAAAAAACTACAGACCACAACTTCTGCATGTGGTCGGCGCAACGCAGACAAAAGAGGCTAGGGAGAGCTTTTGAGAGAAAAAAAAACAAAAACTCTAAGATACCCCAATAACCACTAATCATTTAATGTCACATCACTTTTATTTTTCATTAAGCTAACTAATTCACTTAAAACACCTGTGAGCACATCCCTAATCAACAACCCCAAAATGTTTTTCTTTTTAAAAAACAATTCCATTAAATAACACAATTACATGATTTAAATAAAAAAACATAAACAAGGATAACATAAATAACATTTAAATTTAAAAAAAAATGCACAAAATTAATCCTCCACTTTGGATACCACAGATTCGGCGTCGTCTTGAGCCGGAGCATGAGCTGGTGCCACAAAACGAGGATAATTTTGTAAGGCCCCGTTACTGGTGCCCTAGATTGGACGTTGAATTTACTCATAAACACAGTTCTAAATATCAGAGTTAATTAAAACATTACGCGAAATATAAAAATTTCATAAAAAACATACATATTAATCCATAACTTGTCTTAATAAACGAATTGTCTTTCAAATTAAATCATAAAATATTAAACGTCTTGAGTCTTCCGATACCAGCCTCTTATTCAATGCCACGTGTTCCCCTCAAGCGAGCTGCATCATCCTATTCACCTGCGTGCATACTAAAAGTCAGTTACGCTGAGTGAGTTCTAGTTAATTGTACAACATACAATACATACATACTTACATACTTCACTCGTACTTTGATATTTTTATATTTACTTACTTACCTTCATATCTTACGTTATAAAGAGCATTACGCCCTACTTTCCTCAAGTATTATTAGGGCTCGGTCCCTCTTTCCTCGAGTATTATTATGGCTCGGTCCCTCCTTCCTCGAGTATTATTATGGCTCGGTCCCTCCTTCCTCGAGTATTATTAGGGCTCGGTCCATCCTTCCTCGAGTACTAATAGGGCTCGGTCCCTCCTTCCTCGTGAATTATTAGGGCTCGGTCCCTATTTTCTCGAATATTAGTAGGGTTCGATTCCCTCTTCGTTACCATACAACCATACATCATTTACATTCATTCATATATCATACATATCATATAATCATTTAACATAACATTACAACTTGACAATACGTGCAATATCCGAAAATCGTTCACGTACTGACAAGCAACCATTCATACTTTTCACATAATCACGTAAGGCATACATTTATCACTTAGGATAAATGTATTAACAAACACATCGAGTATGCACACAGCCCCGAAAACATAACAAGGAAATGGGGCTAGAAACTCACTTGGATCCTGTTGCGTTCACCGTTAATCGTTATCCCCTTCTTTAACTGAGCTCGGCTAACTGTATTTAAGTTATATGTATCAATACTCATCTAATCTAATCCAAGGCCTAGTATTAGTTCAACATTTTTTATGGTTTTCCTTTATTTTAATATTCTAGCGTTTTACCTCTTAGGTCCTTACAACGCATACCATCACGTGTATGCACATATATGTATACATATACAGGTCGCCATGTATCCGGGTCTCAATTTAAGCGAACTGAAATATAAGCGAACTTAGATATAAGCAAAAATTAGGTATAAGCGAACATAGATATCAGGAGAACTTATATATAAGCGAACTTAGATATAACCGAACTTAGATATCAAGCGAACTTATATATATGCGAACTTAGATATAAGCGATCTTAGATATCAGACGAACTTAAATATCAGGTGAACTTATATGCGGCGAAGTTTACTGTAGGCGAACTTGAAGTGGCGAACTTACTCAGCGAACTTGTAGCAGCAGCTACGGGTTCGATCTTAACCCCTTTAACCATCTCCATTTCAACGTGTAACCCTTTGATATGATACTAACCAATCCTGTAAACATTCCCATGGTCCATTTCAGATAAGACTCGGCCCGGAAAAGCATAAAGTTTGAACCTTTAGGCTTAAAACGTTTAAAACTAGATTTAAGGTTTATTTTATTAACCGTATATGTCCATTAGTTCATTAATTCCGTTTTATACATCATTTTTGCAACTTTATCACATAATAGGGTCCAATTTACTATCCTACTAAGTTTTATGCAAAACCGACTTCGTTTACCCATTCTTTTCACAAACCGAACACTACTCATTTTACCCTAAACGAACCAACTAACCCGTTTATTATCAATTTCATTACTTTATCAATAATCATGACCCGATCTATCATTCTACCAATTTTCATGTAAATCCGTTCATGAAAAGTAAGCCTTTTTAACAAAAACGTACCTTTGAGGTTTTTGTATGAAATCACTCGAGATGCTCAAAACTATATCAAACGAACTCCGATTTGAGTGATTCAAGTGGCCACGGAACCGTCTCGTCCCGATCTACAAAACCATCAGCTCACCTTCTCTGGAAACCACCGCTATAGTCGCCGGAACAGCTGAACAGTCGCTGGAATCTTCACTTTTGAGCTTCTGTGGTTTTACTGATAAACTGATAAATATCGGACTTCCCGACCTCTGATCGAAGATCATTTCGGTGGAAAACTTCATTTATATGTCAGGAATACTCGGTTAAAATTTGAGACCGATCTGACAGCAAGATCTCCGGGATCCTTATTGTCTTTGTGGGTGTTTTTCTCAAAAACGGGAATTGGGTTAAGTGTGTGTTTTGATGGTGTAGGCTATGGTGTGGAGATGTATGAAAATGGAAACGATTAGGGTTTTAAGGGGTATTTATACTCCCTTAAGCCCATGGACCTTAGGCCCATCTTTCCTTTTCGGTCATTAATTAATTCCATTTAATTAGCCTACTTATCCTTCCATCTTTATTATTTTATTTTTCTACTAACTTAAGTAACTTTTCCACCCTAATTAAATAATATATTAATTATTATTTTTAGAAATTTCAGGATGTTACAAATTTCTTAAAATATTTCACACTTCAATGCTTAAAAAACCCTAGCGATTGACATAGCTTCGGTACTCACATTGTACTTGTGGATATGCATGTTGTTCGGGCATCTCAACAAGTGCTAGTACGTAGAGTCGGTGGAATTTATCAACATTGTTTTTAAGCTCATTCCACTTTGTGTTGATTTTTGTGGACGGTACTATCGCCAATACCTCCAAATTGAACATACATTGTTTGATCCGCATGCCAAAATTTTTCTCTCGATGTGTTGTTGTCCATTATGTACATCAAAGCATTCATCAACGCGACCTTGTCGTCATAGCTCCGCATCGATGGTGGAACTCTTTGAGGCATTTGAGAAGGTTGAGTATAGAAGATGCATTGTTGATTGTGGTTGAAGATTGATATAGAATATGTAGAATTGGGTGTGTATTATGAGTTATGTAGGTAAAATGGTAAATTATTGAATATTAAATAGGATTTTTTTTAGTTCTTAGTTACTCTAACGGTAAAAAATCCCAACGTTCTTATTTTCCATCGGGTTCTTGTCCATCAGTTGAGGTCCCTAGATAGAATATTATACCCATGGTGACGGTGTTACCACACATCATGGGGTACCCGATTCCATGTTACCGTAAATGTCCCTATCCCCATTATCTTCATATGCTTTTTGAAAGTTTAAATTCCTCCTTATTTCAATTATCCATGTTATTAATTAGCAACTAGTAATTTCCTTCCGTGGTAAACTGTGAGTGACAACATTCGATCAAGAAATTAGCTTAGTTGCGCGTTGCACTAGTACTATTACATCTGGTGAATACCCTTTAAAACTACTTGTAATTAAATAACGAACTATTAAAATTTAATTAAAAAGATGATATAATTACTTTTAAGATAGCTATAAATTAAATAAAATTACAGTAAATGATAGTATTTAATTATATAAAAAATCTATCACTACTATTTTATTCTAAATTTATATGATCTCAGAGTCAAAACATGATTATATACATCCAAAATTAAAGTCATAAATAATTAACATTAACCATCATGTAATAAAATAATATTATTTGTTATGAATAGTTGAAGAATCTAAGATAACCAAAATTTACAAATAGATATATAAATTTGTTATTGCTTGTTAGTACATAATGTCTAGTGGTAAGGAATTGTATTTTGTATGTATTTCAGTCTGGGAAATAAGATTTTAATGTAAAATGATGGATACGAACATGTATGGGCATATATGTACATATACGACGTATATGTTATACGCCATATACGCCATATACAGGTGTATAAGTTTCATACACTATAAGTAGTGTTATTATCCGCACATTAACTAGTTTTTGTGAATTCTTAGCATATGTCACTGTCATATCCGTTTTAGTGATTGATGTTGAATCATATGTAGGGCTTAATTTTTATTGTATTCCGCACCATACATTAAAGATCAGATATAATTCATTCCAACTCTGAATGATTACATGTCTATTCAAGTGGTATCAGAACTTTTAGGCTCGTATAACACAAGGAGTTGTCAATTGCTTGTCCGTTTGAAGACTGTTTTCATAATTCACATTGATTTCAATGTCAAAACCTTATCAAGTCTACACAAACTGTTCGTCTATACATCGTGCATAATCCTACCAAAATTCAGATCAAAACAAGCCTGATTTCACCATCAATTTGTCAAAAAGGATGTTATCCATGTATCGTTATTTCAAAGAATAATTTGATTTGGAACATATATGGCGGATAAGAACTTATATGCCGGATATACATATACGGGTTGAAAGTACTTATGCGCCGGACTTATACGCTTATTGGGATTCGTGCAGACTTATACGCTGATTTACACTTACACGGGCAGTGGGTTAATTGTGTTTGATTTTTGAATTTTTCTCAAAATATGGAAGATGCAAGTGCTTTCGTGTCACAACCGTCTACTCTACTTCAGAATCTTAATCTTGAGAATGAAATGGAGACATCGACCTAACAAGCCACCGAAGCTTCTTAGAATTGAAGATTATCCTACTTGGGCTGACAAGTTTGAATCCCACGTTCAAACCGGGAATTATGATATGTGGATTGTTGTCGAGGACGAATACTTGACCCCAAAGAATGAGAATGGAACAAGCTGCCGATTATCACAAATTTCTGAAGCTGACAAGTTGAACCAGTTTCAACAAGCAATAAGAATCAATATCTTTCAATCGCTTCAGCACAATGGCTCATGTTATTCTATATGGTAAGAACTTCTCAATAAGGATAAAGGAAATCTGGATATGAGGAAATCGAAAATGGCGTTACTTAAGAAAGAGTTTGACATATTCACCACGGTGAAGGGTGAATCTTTTGCCCATTTAATAGAAAGATATTGTCACTCGGTGAATGAAAAGATAAGGATGAGCATTGGTAAAGAGGAAGTTGAGTACATTGACTAGCTGGCCGATGCTTTACCTAAATATTGGGAAACATTCATTATGATCCAACAATTAGAATTGAAAAAGAAACAGAAAATGAAGAATATCTCTGTTCCTTAAGATATTGGATTCTATTTCAAGAGTTCTCAATCCGTGGTACCTAAACACTCAAAGATTCAAATCGCTTACTACACTTAAGGCGCTGCTTTTGCGGGGAATCAACATAGTGGAACACAAACTCCGCAAACTCCTCATTTTTCTAGCAGTTATTCTGGAACCAAGTCACCTGAGCAAACCTCTCAATCGCAAAGTCAAAATTCTGATATCTTACAATGCAACATTGTGGTAAACATCAAGGACAACAACCGTCTGAAAACTTACAACGTCAAAGAACACATGGCTTTTCTAGGATCTAGTCTAGAATCATATGAGTGTCTGATTTCTGGAAAAAATGGGAACTATAATACCAAAGAGGATTATGGTCAAATTGACACTGAAGAAATGGAAATGCTTGATATCAGATGGTACATGGAAAGTGCAATCTGATGAGCACAACGTTTCAAAGAGATCCCAGGAAAAACTGCTTGGATCGAACTTCATCCAAATTGGTGTTTAATAAGTCAAAAGTGAGATATTTTCATTGTAAAGATAAGGGTCACTTCAAAAGGGAGTGTACGAACAAAGAAGCAGGAGATAATAGTGCCAATCCGTTTGGAAGGGACTACAACCATCAAGCGATCTATCACCAGAATTCTTCTCACCAAGCTATATCTTCCAACTCTGGAAAGAAACCTGAAGCATCTCCTACAAAAGCTTATCATGCTGCTGTGCAATTTGATGGAGTATTCAACTGAAACAATTACGTGCAACAAACAAACATAGCGAAACTGATTAGAGAGGAGGATGCTGCTGAAGTTGTTACTGATGAGGTAGTTGAAGATGTGCTGATTAAGGAGGTAAAAGCTGAATATAATGTCATCATCGAAGATATTACTGATAAATTTAATGACGATGAAGAATCTGAATCAAGATCTTATAACAGTATTCATCCTCTTCCTTCGGATTTTTTCAATCTATCTTACCCTTGCAGGTTGGTTTAATGGAGAAGAGATGCCTCATAGCAAAATTGACTTTCGGGAGGATGATATTGAAGAAGAAGTTGTCAAGGTTCAAGAAGTGGAATCAAAAAAGGAAGAGAATTTGGTGGATGCTGATATGCCTGATCTTCATGCGTTAATGGCAAACCAGGTAAATTCTCAAATTAATGTGTTTAAATGTGCAAAGTGTGAGATAGGTTGTGATGAGTGTGATTTTAAAGATTTTGAAATTAAACACTTCAACCAAACTATGATAATCTATTTCATGATTTTAACAAAATAAAAGAAGCTTATGATAAATTTCAGAAGTGTGAGTAAACTTTATGGACAAGGATTTTACAAGGTTCACAGACTGATTGTTTATGTTAAGTGCAGCCATCTGGTCAGTCCAATCAAACAGTTGAGCCATCAATCCTGGGTCATTCTCTCTAGCACTAGCTGAATTTTCTCTTATGGCACTGCTCACCGGAACCATTGCTCTTTCCCTGTTTACCTCCTTAGCGGGATTTGTGCGTTCACGAGCAAAGTGATCCGGCTCGTGATAGTTATAACACCCCAGAATATCTTTAGTGAATCCCACTTTCTTATTTGATGGCAAGTTCCAGTTGTTTCAGTCTATTCTCTTGGTAAACTTTTTTGCTCTAAAAACTGCCATGGCTATTTGCCAAGTGATATCCATTTCCTCCACATCATCAGGATGGATTTGATCCAACCTAGCAACTACGACTGGTTGAACCAGATCTCTAGAAAGAAAAGCATTGTAGTAGTTCATGAAACCTGCCATTAAGGCAATGTTTACTTGAGTCTCCTTCGAAATAGTAGGAACTTGAGTGGGAGACTGAGTGGAAGACCCAACAGCTGATTGAGACTTAGTTGCGGGAGCAGATTTTTGAAAGAACACAGGAGTAAGATATGGTGGTGGCTGAGTGAATTGGCCTTGAGAGAACCTAAACATTGAGAAGTTGCTCTGACTGAGCATATTGACCTTGAGATGATTTGAACATAGAAAAGTTGTCTTGTGATATAAGAGCTGAGAATTCCTCTTTGAGCTTCAATCGATTGATCAATTCATATCAGTTAGTAACCGGATCTAGTTATATGATATATGTATGTGTATAATAATCTTAATTAGGTTAACGAAGTGATTGAGTAATAAGTTGGACAGAGTAACGGCAAGAGAAAATAATATTAAAAACACTTAAATTAATATGCATTCTAATCAGCCTATATATAGAATACGAATTCCAATAGTTACACATTCCATGATGAATGGATACGTATTAATAACGATTAAGGTCCATTCATTAAACATCCTTAACGAATGGACAGTGATAAATACGATTGGTCTCATTCATTAAACATCCTTAACGAATGAGCCATAACTATAACGAATGGGACATATAAATTACTAGATTTCCCTTACATTAAAATAATAATAAATTACAAACGATTGCAAAGACTCGAGACGACCAAAACCGTGCACTAACAAACACCCTCTTGTATCTTGCTCTTTGTCTTTAAGTTACTTGAACCTCTTCGACTTCCAGTCAGCACAACTAGGAACCCCAAACGCGTGACACACACGAACAACACGTTGGAATTGCATAGCTCGATCATAGTCTTCATGTTTTGCGAAGAGGATCTTGTTCTTGAAAAACAACTCATTGTCTGTCTCGGATAAATTAATGAGCCCCATAGGATCTATGACTCGAATAAAATTAGTCTTTAGTATTTTGCCCAAACAATGACTGCCTCACCCGTTTTGTTGTCGTAGTACCACCGATTAAATGACAAATGAAGATCTTACGGAAAGGTCTTCACCGGTACTCGCTTCAAAGTCTTTGGCGGTTTTACTTTAAGTACGAGCTTTCTCCAACCAGTACGAGGATCAATCTCATTAATATACTTTCTAGTTGGAACTTACGGTTTAAAGAAATTAAACCCGTGGTTGACCTCAAAGAGCATATGCTGTTGAAACCATCTTGCTAATTGATTTCCACCACGGTTAATAAACAGCCGATTGGCGAGCGTCTGCACGTCCCACCTCGGCAGTGGGAGAACGTATGTAATATATTGAAAGTACTGAATTCCGTTCTCCCACTTAAAAATACAAACCCTTAACTCTATATCGTATAACCAAGAAACGATATCACCTTTGACGGTTTGGACGACTTTGAATGTAGTCTTTTGATTTGCTTTAGCACATGCACTGACATCCAACTTGTATTCTTGATCAACATATCGATAAGCTACAATGATCTTCGAAGTCATGGATTTGCTGTGATTCCCAAACCAACCCTCAGCATCTTGATCCAACAAGCTTGACCAATTTGCAGACACTTTTCCTTTCTTCTTGGTTGACTTCTCGAGATGCTCGAGGCAGCTTTGACATATTCTTTAGTGGATGTTAGAACACCCTGATCAACATTTGAACGATGATACATATCAGGGTACTCCTATGCCTTCACGTGTTCAATCTCGATCTCCTCATCTTCATAAATAAACGATGTATTCCCATGTGGAATACTCGTCTCAGCTTAAACCTCCTCATCATTAAATACCTCCACATCCTCCTAAACCTCTAATGCATCCAACTCTTCATCATTCAATCCCAACAATAAAGATATTTGATCACGAGTCAAGGCATGATCAACGAACTCACCCTCCTCGATCTTATCAGCATTTGCAGTACTCATCACCACTCCCCTTTTAATATCCATAAATAGTATGGTGTTGGCTTTGATCGATTCAATAGACTTGACATTAGTAGTATCTTGATAGACTACTATTTGTCGATCATTGCCCTCACCACCATCACTAATAGTACCTGAAGTAGATGAACCGTGAGCTTGTTTTGGCTCACTACTATTTGAGTTGATGTGTGGTTCCTCTCAAGATTTTGAATTGATGCTCCTTGATTCCACATGAATGACTCGTGCTCCCAAAATTTCTCTTGGGTCTCTTTGTGGCGGGAGTCCTCTCGAGTCATAAGCTGAGACATCATCTGAGTATGTTGTGCCATCATCTCCTCTAACGTGGGCTTCTTCTCCCCATTACTCGCTCCCTCAACAGAATCCTGGAATAGACTCTGACGCGGCTAGAAGCCGAAATGATTTCCGTTCCTCCAGTTGGAATTTTGGTTACCTCTCCAACCCAAGTTATAATAATTAAAAGAATTTGGATTTCGGTTCGGATTGTTAACAAAGTCAACAGCCTCCTCAAGGAAACTTACAGGGCACTGAATGGTATCATGCCTTCAGACAAATCTCGCACAGCTTACTCTTCACCTGCAAGTCCTTCACGATCTTTGCCAACGCCTCAACCTGTGCCGCGAGTGTGGTGCTCGAGTCAACCGAATGTATACCGCGTGATAAGGAGTCGACGGTTTTGGTGCTCTTAGCGGGTGGTCGCTGGTATCCACTCATGGCTAAACCGTTAAATAAGGCAATGCACTCATCGGTGTCCTTTTTCGTCAATAAGTTGCCTCCCGCAGCATTGTCAAGCATATTCTGAGTCGTGTACGTCACTCCGTTATAGAACTTTTCAACAACCCGCCCAGTCCTGCAGGCCGTGGTTTGGATATAAAGCAAGTAGATTTTTGAATCTCTCCCACGCCTCGTAGAAACTCTCGGTGTCCTCCATCTAGAAAGAATGAATCTGGTTACTCAAACGAGCGGCCTTAGCCGGAGGATCGTATTTCTAAATAAACAGGGTCTGCATGGCGGCCCAACTATCAATGGATCCCTGTGGGAGGGACTCAAGCCACAGACTCGCCTGATCAACGAGTGAGAACGGAAAGAGCGGAGTTTGATGGCGTATTCGGATACGTTGGCAAGATGAAACGTGTCACAAATACATGCGATGCGAGTGAGATGAGAATGCGGGTTTTCGTGGAGCAACCCGTGAAATTGAGCAGAATGGGAAATGGTGTTGAGAACATTCGATGGAAACTGCCAAGTCGTCTGAACTGCGATGGCTGGTGGAGCAATGTTGGATCTCGCGCCACCGTCGACCGGACGGGCCCGGTCTGTAAATGTCCTCCTCGGTTGTGCGTCGGCGATAATCCTATCTCTAATGTCGGATTCAGAAAAAGTGGGAGAAGAGGATGTATTACCAACAGACGACGAAGAAGAACTGTAAGAAGGCTTTGTACGACGTCTCTCACGCAACTCTCTCTCAGGTTCAGAAAATCCTTCGGCTTCTGGTGGTCCTAGAGATTGAGTACGTCGCATACAACTATTAAAATAAACAAAATAAACTAAAATTAGCTAAACTATTTTAAACTAACAGACAAAGCAAATAAGAAAACAAGTAGCAAACAAGGTAAGTCCTAACTCGAGTCGTTCTCAATACGCCTCTAACCGTGTCCCCGGAAACGGCGCCAAAAACTTGATATGTGTATAATGATGCTCTCACAACTAACGTTAAACTTATTAAACAAGACTCCTAAAGAAACCACACAAAACTGCCAAGTGTACCGATCACTAATAGTATAGCACTAATGAAGTCCGAGTATCGAATACAAGGACACTGAATATTTAAATGATTTTTAATAATTAACTACTTGACCTAACTTACTTTAACTAATTTAATTAACTAGACTTAACTTAACTTAACTTAACTTTTACGAAACACTTGATGAAACTTGGAAGCTTAACTGCAATCGAAGAAAACGTCTACCTAGGTAAGAATCATATTGAAGGTATAATACGATAATGGATTGAAGAATCTCACGACACCGGTTCCTAAGGATGACACAACTAAGGTTCACTCAAGAAAGCTAGATCACCTCTCAGTCTCACTAACAAACTCTAACTCACACTTAGTTGATTTTAAGAACAAACCGGGAAACGAATTGCTAAAGTGTTCAAATGCCGACTCTCCTCTCGGTCTCACCGACACACTAACCTAATGTAGATGAATACAACGCAACCAAGGATAGAGGAACAATTTAGTTTAATTTAAACTAGATCAACTAATCGCTCACAAACCAAACCCGACAAGAACCGAACCCGCTCTCGCACGATCCTAATCCTAACAAGTAAATGCTATGAGACGAGTTTACTTCTTATCACCTCTCGGTCTCGAAGAAGGTGTTCACCCACTGAATATAATCAATTAAATTACCCACTTAAACCCTACGGTTGTACACCCGCAAACAATCTCTAAACGCAAAGTAAAGAGTTCAAACAAGCAACAATCAATCAAAACCGATTCAATCAATCAAAGCAAGAGGTATATGAGTATAATTAATAAAAACACAGCCACTAAACACAACCTAATTCAATGTTAAACCAAACTTTTCATTAACAATTCAAGTCATGATGATCAACAATCCATATTACTCACTAAAACATAACAATAATCATCTAACCTAGGTAGAACTAACAAGTTTAGACTAACATAATTTTTGGACAGCTGCTATACATTAATTAAACATCATAAAACTCAACATAAACATAGTTAAAATCATTCAAGAATCAATCTCAATCAAGCACAAGTCAATCTTTAAGTTACTTGCAAAACAATTCAAAGTAAAAGATCAAATCAACTAGTTAAGTATCTTTTTTTTCTCTTTTAATTTCTTTATCTTTTTTTTTCTGTGTGTGCTGGTTTGAATGCATCTAAGTATAATCTCAAAGTTTTCAGAGTATGGTAATCCTCCCTAAGCATCGAAATTCGGTTTCACCGTTTTTAAAATTATTATATATATATATAACCTGCTAAAGAGGACTATCAAAGCTAGTTGGGCCTACCGACACATCCCAAATCAGATATTTGAACCATCCCTTCTTTTATTATTATATTATATATATCAAAAGTTCCGAGAGTTCGTTAACACATTGGTAATAATATCATTTCCAGCTTAATGTAGAACAAAAACAATTTTCAAGAGACATTTTTTCTTAAATTTTTTTATCTTTTTTTTATTTTTATATTTTTTATAAATTTATATATATATATATATATATATATATATATATATATATATATTATATTTTAAAGTTTTTTTTTCTACAACTAAGTAAAATAAATTCCCATCCCCACACTTAGAACGAAATCGTCCTCGATGTGAACAAGGAAAAGAAATAAAATAGAATAAAAATATAACTTAAAGCAAAAAGTAAAACAGGGAACGGGTTACTCCCCTGGTTTATATGCAGAATCTTCACCAGCTGTGTATCAATCGAACGACCATATAGCATTTCATTCGCGGCCGCAACCTCGGGAGAACAGTTCCAAAACGCCATCCGACAACCATGCGCATAATAATACCTGTAACAACTCAAACTCGCTCGCATGTAGTGGCGTACAATACAAAAAACAAAACATAAGAAATAAACATATTTTTGTGTTTTTGATTTTTCTAATTTTTTTGATTTTTTTTATTAATTTTTTATTTTTTTTAAATTTTTTTATAAATAACAAAGATAAAATAAATGAAACAAATAATAAAGAAGATCATAATACAAACTATACAACTCGGGCTGTTTCCCGAGTGATGAATCCAACACGTCTACAACTTGGTAAATGAGTCAAGGTAGAATACCTCGACTGTCAGATCAATAACCGGCTCGCCTATGTAGTGCTTCAACTTATGACTGTTCACCTTAAACTTCCCGCTTTGATTTTGTATCTCAATGGTGCCATACGGGTATATCTCAGTGACTGTTAACAGTCTCGACCATCGGGATTTCAACTTTCTCGGGAATAACCTCAACCGAGAGTTATACAATAAGACCTTATCCCCACACTTGAACTGCTTGCTGAAGAGGTATCGAATAGCAGCATGGTCCGTGTACACAATCGTCTTTGACAGAACAAGATAGGACCTAAATTTATCGAATGCAAACACCACAGCTAAAAGCTCATTCTCGGTGGTGGTATAGCTCTCATGTGCGCCGTTTAAGTAGCATAGTAAATCGGATGGAAGTGTTTATCCTTCCGCTGTCCAAGAACCGCTCCGTCTGCGAAGTCACTCGCTCACACATCAACTCAAATGGTAACGACCAGTCGGGAGCAACCATGATCGGGGAGTTAACGAGTTTCTCTTTTAGAAGATCAAACGCCTCGATACACTGCTTAGAAAAGATGAATGGAACATCCTTCTCCAGAAACCAAGAATAGAGGAAGTTTAACTTAAACTAGATCAACTAATCGCTCACAACCCAAACCCGACAAGAACCGAACCCGCTCTCGCGCGATCCTAATTCCAACAAGTAAAATATATGAGACGAGTTTACTTCTTATCACCTCTCGGTCTCTAAGAAGGTGTTCACCCACTGAATATAATCAATTAACTTACCCACTTAAACCCTACGGTTGTACACTGATGTGCTAAAAGTAGTCAAATAATTATTAACTAAAATTATACAAATCTAGACACGAAGTAATACTCTAGACCCTTAAACTTAACTTAAACTAACCGGTAAGTGAACCGATCGACTCTAGTACAGCTAAATAAGTCCGGATATCGAACCCACGAGACTCTTTAAATTACGAAACTAGCAAATTAGACACTGCGTGAAAATTTAGATAAGGTGACACAGAGTAAGTGTCACTGTATCTATTTCGTCACACATATCCCTTTCAGTCCAACTGACACCAAAGCCACCGCCACCATAGATACCATACGGTGACCTTGAATTTTTGTGACCGTAGGTCTTAAAAAGCATGACTAAAAGGTTTCAATATCGTTGCTGGAATCATGCTTTCGTCTATTAAGTGTGACTAAAGGTAGCAGCGGTCACATGAATCTATTTACAATGTGACTATTTCTACTGTATAGTCACAAACATTTATATTTTAGCGACAATAATTTAAAACAACAGTGACAAAATGTAGCAAGTTCAACATGATGTTCTTATAAGTGAGGTCGTTTCTTATATATAGTGACGTGAAAGTTTGTTATTGTCACATTGAATTATAATTACAGTGACAAAAGGTTTTATGTAGTCACACATTTTGTCCCCATCAGTGTGGCTATAGAGTATGTCTAGACACACTAAAACTTTTTAAGGTTTGAGAGAGGCTATTATCAAGATATAGGGACAAAGTTTATATATTTGAATGACATTCGGTGTCGTTCAGTCACGCAATATGTTATTTTTCACTGACATTTGCCAGCATTCTGTCACACTAAAATAAACAAATGTTATAATTTTATCTATGACATTTTGTATCATTCAGTCACACAAAACAAAAACAAAGTCACACTGTGTGACTAGTGTTTAAGTGTGGCTATTGTCTATCTTTGGTGACACATATTGTATCTGCCCAAGTTTCAACTTTAAGTGTGGCTATTGTCTATCTTTTGTGACACATAATGTTTTTGCCCACTTTTAACTATAAATGTGACTAAAAACCAAATTCAATTAATATATTGTAATTCTATTTAAAAATCATTAAATTAACATGAAACCCCTAGCTAATGGAAATTCAAATCATATCATATATTGAAAATAATATATATCCATACATAAGATTGTTCATCACACTAAACATTGAAGTTCAATATATATTATCGATTTGTAGGCCGTCTTTGTTGATCGATCATCCTTGTGTTAGGATCATCATGCAGATCTTCGTCCCTTAAACCAGGTTTTGATTTTTCTTTTCTTCTTTGGTGGTGGTGACTCTGGTGGTAGCTGGAGGAACAAAACATGGAAAAAAGTTAATATATATGAAACAGATTAAAACCAAAGTGGATCAAACTTACTACATATATGATCAATGTAAATATAATTCACTGCATAATAATTCCCAGCCAAATGGAAACAAATAAACTAGATGTTCACTTCCCACATCATCAAATGAATTCACAGCCAAATGGATGCGGAATATATCAATACCGAAATAGAAAATAAATTAATTAAGCTCATTAAGTTACTTACTTATTCAAATATATGGAAACCAAAGAAGAAATGAGAGCAAAGAGGAAACCAAACCTATAACTCGAGACATTTGATTAGTATTTCTGGCCAAGCAACAAATCCACCTAATGCTTGTTCAACTGTTGTAGCTTCGTTTGTTGGAATTGGTAAAAATACACAAGGTTTTTCAGCTGTATCAATAGAAACTTTCAGGTCATCTTTTTGAATTGGTATGCCATGAACTTTTATGACTTTTGTTTGATCCTGATGAATGTGGACTGTACCCATTGCCACAATATCCCTCATGCCCAGATGATACAGCTTACACTTGTACGTATTCTAAAAACATTAATGGCATATATATATATATATTAATTAGCATCATATATAAAGTCAAAGTATATATTATGTGCATTCCTTACCACCCTTTCCTCAGCTTGTAATGAGATGTTTGTTGTATCAGTATTGCTAGTAATTACTTCAGATGATATAACTAGCCTTTTGTTCTTCTTATTTACTTTGATCTTCTTTCGCTAAAATACATTCAATCGATTAATTACATCAGCAATTAATCACATACACTTAATTAAAGAAGAATTTGTTAAGTAATTATCATTACCTTTTCATTTTGGACAGGTTCTATATTTTTAGACATAGGAGTGATGCCTTGTCTTTCCACAGCCTCCGGGGTGTCCTAGAAACGCTCTACAATATTTCAGTTAATTAATATTTTTGGAAAATCACATTAAAGACATAGTATAATTAATTCACCCAACTAGCTAGTACTTATATAATATAAACGAACGCTATTTTATAAGAGCGTAAACGAACAAACATAAATGAGTTAAAACAGGTCGGGCGTTTGCTTATCAAGCTTTAAAGGTTATTGTAAATTCAACAAAAAATATATTTTTGACAGTTTGACTTTTCATAAGTCAAACTGCAGGTTGTAGCAAAAAATCACTTCGGGACAGGTGTTGTTAATGGGTCATAATCTCAACAAATTTGGTACATGTCAACATTAGCAGAAAATTAACAAGTTGGGTTCAAAGGAGTATTTTAGTCGTTTTTGACAATTTAGTCAAACTGCAAGTTATCATTCAGGTCTGACCGACTAAAGTCAAATATGTAGTTTTTTTGTGATGGGCAAGTTGCCATCCATCTTTTTATGATTGCCAAGAAACAACCAGCCATGCTTGTTAAAGCAGAATAGAAGTTGTATATTAATTACTCAAACACTTGAAAATAAAATGATAAAGAAACACTTAAACACATACATTCGCCATCAGGTTCGGATATGAGAGCATTTGTACCGGTTTGTTGTTTCTCCATAGATCATAACTGAAAATGATTATAAAAATATTAGTACATATATTAAAAATATATGTGTGTATATACAAACTGTTATATTAACAAGTTTTTGAAAACCGTCTTGAAAAAGAGCTGATCTGACACTTGAAGTTGTTGATCATCTTCATCAACCTAAAGTAACAAACAAACAAACAAACAAACTTTTATAATGTTTACAAATTTAATTAACAAAAAATATAAGAGTAAATGGGCCGGCTACCAATTGATAAAATGAGCTACTCGCGATGTTCTCAACGTGAAATTGTGGTGAGACACGACTCACTTCATCAACTAATATAAAAAACAAATTGTTAGAATATGAACTAATAAAACAAAATTAAAAAAATATACGTATTGAAGTAAATGGATCGACTTTTTGTGAACATAAATTTGAAGTGTTTGTAGTGTCATCGTCATGTAGTTGTGGCGAGGCGCGTGACACGAGTCCACTCTCGAGGCACTAGGTGACTTCACTCGTTTTAGTTACATTGTAGACTTTAAGATCTTTATATGAATCAACGATACCATTCTTGGAAGCCTTGACACAACCTAATCCAACAAAGTACACGAGCAATACACTTTTTATTGGGACAACCTTCAATTTTTTTTAATTTCTTACCCAAATATATAAATAATGAAATTGAGAAACAAAAGATTACCGTGGTTTAACAATTAACAAAAAGATTTTAAGATGTGACTTACCGTGTCTGTTGACTTCACGAGCAGTACAATTTCGGTTAACGATTCGTCGTGGGTGGTCCGATTAAGGGCTGATTTTAGTGTTAGGGTTTGAAATTAGCGGTTGTTCCGTTGTGGATTGATATCGCTGGAGATGGAAAGGCGATATCCATTTACTGAGTTAGGGTTTGCAATTAGGGGCTGGTTTGTGGAGGGTGAGGGTTTGCAATTAGGGGCTGGTCTGTGGAGGGGGAAATCCATGGAGATGGAATTAGGTGGTGTACCGAGAGTTGAGTAGTTTTGAGTTAGAGTTTTCAATTAATTTGGCGGTGAATAGATGGAGATGGAGGGAATGTAAAATATTTTGGATTTTTGGGAATAAAGTCACGTTTGCGGTGTTAGAGTTAACAATAAAATTGAAGAGAGTTGAGTTAGAACCGCATCTTATGCTAATTATTTTAAAAAGTAATAATAAAATTACAAAAGATCGCACCTTAAGGTAAACTTCTGATTTAAAAGTTAAAACTTTCCAAAAGGTGCGGTTATATTCATCAACCGCACCTCTTGTTTTTTTCCCTCGCATCTTCTGCCCACTTTTGTACTAGTGTGACACTCTGTAGTAAAAACAAACTTGAGTTGTCAAACATAATGAATAGTAATTAATGATCATAGTGAATCGGAATCATAATTTTCAAATATGAAAAAAATAAAACATAATCAAAATAACTCATTTGTAGTTTAGAAATATCCAAATTTCTCACAATTACAAACACACACGGCTTATCATAACATATTTTGTACTTTATGCACAATATATAATGTTAAACACACATTAAGCCATACGACAATCACAACATGATTAGTTGCTATTAAAGGATAATCTATATCATATTCAGATTAGTATGTCATTAAGAATAATCTGTCATATTCTCATAAGCATGATTTAGTGGAGAAAAAAAAGGTTAATTTGGTAACCTGGGTAGTTAATCGGAGTGTTTAATCGAAGGAAAATAATTGGAAAGCTTCTATATGCTGCCCACTAAACATTCATCTTCGACATCTTGATCGACAAACATTCAATAAACAGTCAATACATGCTTAAACCAAATGTTAACATGGAATTGAAATCGACGAATTGTGAACACAAATAGAATACCTTGTGAAATCGTAGAGAGATGATAGCCTGAAGGTTGTATGTTCATCGATTTGGTAAGATTCGAATAGCGATTCGCATTGAGGCACATTTAAATCGAGTATAAGTTAAATCGGAAACCTATCAATCAAACAAACCTGGTGTCAGTTATAAACGGGAACAAACAAACTTTCTATAAGTCGACCCTAATCAATTGACAATGACAAATCAACTATGTATCAGATTAGCTCTTAAAAAAAAGTAAATCGATTAACATTATGAACACAATAAGCATACTCGTATAGTGAAAAGCATGAAAGAAAACCCTAATTCGTGGGCTGGAGAAGAGACAACTGAGTATTCCCAAATCGAAGAGATATGACGGTTGAGTGTTCATCGATTGCAATGCTAAGATTGTCATCGTGGAATATAGAGATGAGAAATCAACCCTAATTTTGAAAAGGGTGTCCTCCAGATTAGGGATTAGGGATGAGCATGGTATCGGACCGGTACCGACTGGTCCCGATCCCGAAAATCCCTAATTCTTGGTACCGGTACCGGTACCGAAATATTCGGTTCGGTACCCGTACGGTACCGATACCGATACGGGGACGGTATCGGGATTATACCGGTACCGGAGGTAAAAAATAGGGAAATACCGGTATCGTACCGTACCTTACCGGTACCGGTACCGATCCTGAAACTTAAAATTTTGGTACCGACGGTACCAGATTGGTACCGATTTCGGTACCGGTACCAATCGGTACCAATCCCGATTTTGCTCATCCCTACTCCAGATAACGAATTTTGTAAAACTGTGACCATAATATTTCTAATAGGTGACTAATAGACACTAGACCTTTAGTAACACAAAACAATATTCATGACCATATGTATCAGCTTTTAGACACATCATCAAATAAAAACAATGACGGTTCCTCGTATTTAGTCACACAGAAGAAGTTTAACCATGACCATAATAAACTAATGTATGGTCACACCTAGTAACTCATGTAAGTGGCCAAATCCAAAACCATTCAGTCACATTAATAAAAAAAACTACAATGACGGTTGGTAACAACTAGCCACACACATCAAGTGTGGATATGTTACCTGTGTTTTTGGTCACATGAATAAAATTCAATCAATACCATGTTAGTTGGTAATATTTGGTCACTATTTTGTTCAGTGTGGCTAGCAACTGTCACATTATTTTATTGAAGTGTGGCTAAAATGTGAGTTTATGGTCACGTTCTTTTTGAAAACATGACCAAAGGTATCGTAACGGGCTTTTATTATCACACGAAATTGAAGTGTGTGTCTAAAATATGTGTTTATGGTCACGTTTATTAAGAAAGCGTGACCAAAGGCCTTGTAACTAGGCTGTTTCGTCACACGAATGCTCAAATGTGTGGCTGAAACTAAGATTAGTCATAGATTTTTTCAAAAGTGTGACAAAGCGGTTTTTGAAAAAGTGTGACTATAGCCCAGATCTGACATAGTGAGACTCAATTACAAGACACGACTATTTATTAATAATATTTGAGGGGGATTTTAATACTAATAATTAAAACTCTAATAATAATTAACTAATGATTACTTTAATTAACTATTAATAAAACAAATAATATAATAATAAACCCTAAACCTAATTTATATAATAATAATAATAAAACATAATCATTACTTAAACTTAATTAATTAATTAAACTTACACTAATTTAATTTAACTAATAAACAATTTAGAAAACTCGGATTAGTTCAGATGATGAAAATAACTACCCAGGCCAGAATCCCCAAAGTTATGGTTATTAATTTAAATGGAAAATGCAAGTTATAGAACTGGGATCATAAAATAGACCCTTGACAGAAAACCCGAACAGGACCCTTGAACTTCAAGAAGACGCCTACGAATTTCTAACAAGTTTTAAGACTCACCAGTTTTATATTAAACTTCTTTACGGTTATTTAATCGCTTATGTCTAAGTATCTTTTATGACGAAAACCTACCTTACAGCGCGGAATTCAAAAGATAGCAAAGCAGACCCAATTAATTTAATAGACTAAGCTGACAATCAAACCTAGACGGACTCCTTACGAAGAACTAAATCTAGCTATCCTGACCAACAAAGATCTATCAACAGCCTATCACCTTACAGCTTTCTAGGCTGGCAGTTCACTTTTATCTATTTACTTGATTTTATTGTTTCTATGATTTTAATGCATATTAATCACAAACTAGCCAAGAACACACAGTAAATGACCTAACAAAACCTTATCCTATGAAACAATCAACAAGGGCAATGTGAAACAATAAATTCAAGTAAACAAAACCAAGCAATCAAACGCATCAGTTAAATCAAACTCAACAGTTTACTTAGAACATAAAATCCATAACGAAATGAAATCCAAATAAAAATCAAACCGAACTAAGGTTCATCACGACCTAGGTAGTTTATGGAATTTAGCCTAGCATCATAAAGTCTAAATCAATCAAAACAAATAATAACGAAAACATGGTGAAAATTTAAAGAACGGGGAATCGAAGATGATAAAACCCATAAACTCGAACGTGAACGTGTAGCTCTTTACGGATTGTCTTCTTGCCTTCAAAATCACCTCAAAACTCCAAAGATGGCTCCAAGAACTCTCCAAAATCGGCTAGGGCTTCCAGGTTATGTCAGGTTCAAGTTAAAGGTGTTTAAATACCAAAAACAAGGCCCAACTAGTCGCAAAAACGAATTAAAAACCCATCAGTGACCCCTAGGCGCCGCGCGACGGGAAATAGGGTACCCCCTCCACGCGGGGCGGCGTGCTTTTTCATGGGGCCTGTCTGACCGGTTCTCTGTTCTGACCCTTCCTGGCGCGTTTCGGATCTCCGTTTCGGCTTGTTTTAGCTCGTTTTTTGCCCTTTTTAATCACGATCAAATCCCGGAACCTACGACACACAAAAACGTTAGTAGTATACAAATCTTGACTAAAAACGAATAAAAAAAATTAAAATATTAAATAAAATAAACAAGGGAAACATATATATTTAGCATTATATCAAATATCCCCACACTTATTCTTTTTTCGTCCCTGAAAAAGTTTGATGCAGTTGGATCAGAATCGGAAAATTACAGCCTAACAAACATATAGGTTAATTTTTAAAGCTTAGAAAAACGCAAAAACTGCGATCACCGATATTGTTGTCCACTTAAACCCATGCCTTAATCTTTACCGGGACAAATATGATCCGACAATAATAGTACTCATTGGTTTACACAATTAAGACCCGCTTATTTTCAGCTTTTACCGGACTAGACCACCCCAACTTGACTTAAACCTCAAAATTAGCAGATTTAAAACTTTTTGTTGCTCTATTTTTTTCATGAATAGTTAAAACGATCAAGGGTATTGTTTATCCACCTAAGCTTAAGCATCAAAGTCTACCAAGCAGCCATTAGATATGATTAAGGTTCAATTAATTTATAGCTAGTGTTCCCCACAACATGACATACCCCCGTTATCAAGCAATACACCGAACCATTACCATAGGTGAGTATGCAAAATTTCATCTGTAGGGCTTACATGTGGCGTGTCCCTTGTGGTCCATTTCTTAATGGTAATGAGACACGAGCAAGGGGACCCCACATGGCTAACATCGTGGATGATCAAGTTTGTAATGCATTTGTACTTTTGTACTTTTTGTGATCATATTTAAAGACTTATGTGGCAGAAATCTGCGGGTTTGCTCTTTTTTTAGCTTTATTTTAAATATTCACAACCCCATTTGGAATTGTGAATACCCAGATGAATAGTCGGCATACAGACCCATGGTCTCCGGACCCGGGGCATCCCATCATTACAAGATTTAAGGTTATAAACCATACGCCAATGATGTGTAAAACACTCAAACTAGCAGTTTAAGATTTATATCACAGGCTACACGGCATACTCTAACGTTAAACCTATCCAAGCATCATATGATAACGTATTGAAAATTTTTTAAACTTTTCAAACCTTATAATATTTCCACTTTTTCATACCAAAAATTAAGGCTTGAGTATGGCTGGCCTTTCATTACTTATTTTCTACGGACAAAACGCTTTAGCCACAAGAGATTTCCGACCCATTTTATCAAATTGCCCTTTCATTTTCAAGGCTGGACCTACCGACACATCCCAAGTTAAGTGCGTTTTCTTTTATTTATCTCATATTATTAGTAGTTTGAAAAACTAATTTCCGATAAATATCATCATCTCCCACTTTAACGCAAAAAACTATATTCAAGGGACATTTTTAAAGCATTTTTTCAATTTTTTTTTATTTTTTTTTATTTTTTTTTTATTTTTCAAACAAAAACTCAATTTAAACTACGACTCAAATATCCTATCCCCACACTTAAATTTTGCATTGTCCTTAATGCAAGGATAAGGACGACTTAAAATAAAACTAAAACTAAAATAAAGTCGGACTACAAAAAACTAAAAACTAAAAATTAAAAACATAAAACAAAATAAAATAAAAAAATTAACAAGCTAGATAATGGAAAAGACTTAGCTGGTAATATGCGCATGAAATATGATGCTAGAGTCTTCTTTCCATGAATGCCCTCCATCTCCGAACGTGCTTAGCAAAACAGTAACTCCTTCTCTCACACACGAACGCAAGCGGCAAAACAAAACAAACATATCTAAAAATGTATCTTATAATAATGATAGATATTAAGCAATTAAAGTGTATCACATCAACCGACAAATAAATCATGAATAATTAGCAGCAAATAATAAATATAAAGTATACGTTTCAGCTGCTCCATCATCCCCACACTTATCTTTTGAAATATACTTTTCCTTGGGGATCGTTTCTCTAGCTCACTTAAACTTCAAACCAGCAAAACTTAAAAAAAAAACAAAGACAAACTACAAAAACTACGTTAGTGACTCAATGAATTATACAAACTCTGCGAAACCTCCCCACACTTGAACTTAATCAGGAGGTTTCTCCTTGATCTGGACCATATCTAACCCGTTTATTTCCACCCGGAATTTATCAAACAGTAATATATCAATGATGGAATCGTAAAATATTAAATTAAAATTAAAAATTGGTAACGGGTCAGACCACCTATGTAGCCCGTTTAGTTCCACCCAGAATTTATCAAACAGTAATATATCAATGATGGAACCGTAAAATATTAAATTAGAATTAAAAATCAGTAACGGGTTAGACCACCTATATTTAAACTTACATGGCAAGAGTCGTATGCGTTGTAAGTATTGAGAAGACTGGTCGTTCTTAAACTCCAATGGCTTCTTCTGTCCTGTAGACCATCCTCTGACTTGAAAATAGTTCCGATTCTCAAATACTCTTTTCTTCGCCTTCTCCCGTGGTTTTAATTTTTGAGCGACATTTATTATAACTTCCACGGGCCAGCTGTGGTGTTCTTCCTCTACCACCACTTCAATATCTTCTAGTAGGGCTTCAAAAAATGCTAAGTCACCCTCCAAATCGAACTCACCTATTTCATAATACTCGGGCAAACCTTCTAACTCTAAATCCAAAAAGTCATCCTCCTCACACAACTTATTCTCAACCTTTTCCTCAACACCAAACATCAACTCAAGTGAATCCCCCAAATCGACATCATCCTCTATCTCTTCTTTCTTCACTAACGACTTCTGATAAGCAAGCCACTCTTCTTCATTTATTTCATCGTCAGAGTCACTGTAACAACCTGCAAAATCAACAACGCATACCTGTGTTGCCAGAGGTAGGACTTTATTAACCACTCGTGTCTCCGTATCAGAAATGTTCACCTATGAATCATCTATATACTCCATGATTAGCTCTTTCCCTTCTTCTGGAAACATCGGGAACAACTCGCCCAACCGATTCATGTATCCTAAATAGTTGCCTTCCGCATCATACTTATAACCAGGTGTCGATTGTTCCTCCAGTTGCACATTCTCCTCTTCGGTTTCTCGAATAAGTTCACTATCTGACTCGTATACGCATTGGGAGATCTGCTTTGACCCTTTTTCCACCTTTGTCAGCATTCCGGAGATTTCTTAACTGCATCTTGGAGACCTGCAAAAACAGATAGTTGGTTTCTTAGCATAGCATCATGTTCAGCTAATGTTTGTTGGTATTGGGCATCCTTCTCTAATAGTCGGGTCAACAACTCCTCGATCTTATTCAAATACTCCTCAGAACCCCTGTTGGGGTTGCTTTTAGAATGTTGACCATAATCTTGTCCTTGTTTGTATTGATATCCCAATCCGGTTCGTTATAAAAATATGATGGGGACCCTGTGAAAGATAAGACTGTTGCTGCGCATAGGAGTTAGTACAATAATATGAACATCTATGAGTTAAAAAAGACCACCACACGTATCACAATTAGGGTGAGCACTATAGTACGGACATTTAATGGTAAAGTGAGGACCGCCACAAATTTCACACATAATTACAAGAATTTAAATAAGCAAAAGACACAGACAATTAGACACCTACGACTCAAAGCAAAAAAATAATACGTAAAAATCTAATTTACTAAAACCCTAAAAACTCAAAAGAAAAAAAAACATAATAGCACGTATATAGCAAGTAAGTCAAATCAGAGCAAATAACGCAATCTCTAAGAGTCCCCGGCAACGGCGTCAAAAACTTGATGTGCTAAAAGTAGTCAAATAATTATTAACTAAAATTATACTAATCTAGACACTAAGTAATACTCTGGACCCTTAAACTTAACTTAAACTACTAACCGGCAAGTGAACCGCTCGACTCTAGTACAGCTAAATAAGTCCAGATATCGAACCCACGAGACTCTTTAAATTACGAAACTAGCAAATTAGACTCAATTACAAGACACGACTATTTATTAATAATATTTGAGGGAGATTTTAATACTAATAATTAAAACTCTTAATAATAATTAACTAATGATTACTTTAATTAACTACTAATAAAACAAATAATATAATAATAAACCCTAAACCTAATTTATATAATAATAATAATAATAATAATAATAATAATAATAATAATAATAATAATAATAAAACATAATCATTACTTAAACTTAATTAATTAATTAAACTTAACCTAATTTAATTTAACTAATAAACAATTTAGAAAACTCGGATTAGTTCAGATGATGAAAATAACTAACCAGGCCAGAATCTCCAAAGTTACGGTTATTAATTTAAATGGAAAACGCAAGTTATAGAACTGGGATCATAAAATAGACCCTTGACAGAAAACCCGAACAGGACCCTTGAACTTCAAGAAGACGCCTATGAATTTCTAACAAGTTTTAATACTCACCAGTTTTATATTAAACTTCCTTACGGTTATTTAATCGCTTATGTCTAAGTATGTTTTATGACGAAAACCTACCTTACAGCGCGGAATTCAAAAGATAGCAAAGCAGACCCAATTAATTTACTAGACTAAGATGATAATCAAACCTAGACGGACTCCTTACGAAGAACTAAATCTAGCTATCCTGACCAACAAAGATCTATCAACAGCCTATCACCTTACCTATCACCTTACAGCTTTCTAGGCTGGCAGTTCACTTTTATCTATTTACTTGATTTTATTGTTTCTATGATTTTAATGCATATTAATCACAAACTAGCCATGAACACACAGTAAATGACCTAACAAAACCCTATCCTATGAAACAATCAACAAGGGTAATGTGAAACAATAAATTCAAGTAAACAAAACCAAGCAATCAAACGCATCAATTAAATCAAACTCAACAGTTTACTTAGAACATAAAATCCATAACGAAACGAAATCTAAATAAAAATCAAACCGAAGTAAGGTTCATCACGACCTAGGTAGTTTATGGATTTTATCCTAGCATCATAAAGTCTAAATCAATCAAAACAAATAATAACGAAAACATGGTCAAAATATAAAGAACGGGGAATCGAATATGATAAAACCCGTAAACTCGAACGTGAACGTGTAGCTCTTCACCGACTATCTTCTTGCCTTCAAAATCACCACGAAACTCCAAAGATGGCACCAAGAACTCTCCAAAATCGGCTAGGGCTTCCAGGTTATGTCAGGTTTAAGTTAAAGGTGTTTAAATACCCAAAACAAGGCCCAACTAGTCGCAAAAACGAATTAAAAACCCATCAGTGACCCCTAGGCGCCGCGCGACGGGAAATAGGGTACACCTCCACGCAGCGCGGCGTGTTTCATGGGGGTCTGACCGGTTCTCTGTTCTGACCCTTCTTGACGCGTTCCGGATCTCCGTTTCGGCTCGTTTTTGCTTGTTTTTCGCCCTTTTTAATCACGATCAAATCCCGGAACCTACGACACACAAAAACGTTAGTAGTATACAAAACTTGACTAAAAAAGAATAAAAACAATTAAAATATTAAATAAAATAAACAAGGAAAACATATATATTTTGCATTATATCATATACCCGCAAACAATCTCTAAACTCAAAGTAAAGAGTTCAAACAAGCAACATTCAATCAAAACCGATTAAATCAATCAAAGCAAGAGGTATATGAGTATAATTAATAAAAACACAGCCACTAAACACAACCTAATTCAATGTTAAACCTAACTTTTCATTAACAATTCAAGTCATGATGATCAACAATCCATATTACTCATTAAAACCTAACAATAAGCATCTAACCTAGGTAGAACTAACAAGTTTAGCCTAACATAATTTTTGGACAGCAGCTATACGTTAATTTAAACATCATAAACCTCAACATAAACATAATTAAAATAATTCAAGAATCAATATCAATCAAGCACAAGTCAATCTTTAAGTTATTTGCAAAACAATTCAAAGTAAAAGATCAAATCAACTAGTTAAGTATCTTTTGTTTTCTCTTTTTTTTCAATCTTTTATATCACCCTAAAATGTATAACTATTTCTAAGCTCGTAAAAAGATGGACATGTGGTGTGTGCTGGTTTGAGTGCATCTAAGTATAACCATCTCAAAGTTTTCAGATTATGGTAATCCTCCCTAAGAATCGAAATTCGGTTTCACCGTTTTTAAAATTATTATATATATAAAAACTGCTAAAGAGGACTATTAAAGCTAGTTGGGCCTACCGACACATCCCAAATCAGATATGTGAACCATCCCTTCTTTTATTATTATATTATATATATCAAATGTTCCGAGAGTTCATTAGCACATTGTTAATAATATCATTTTCTGCTTAACGTAGAACAAAAACAATTTTCAAGGGACATTTTTTCTTAATTTTTTTTCTTTTTATATTTTTATAATTATATATATATATATATATATATATTTAAAGTTTTTTTTCTACAACTAAGTAAAATAAATTCCCATCCCCACACTTAGAACGAAATCGTCCTCGATGAGAATAAGGAAAAGAAATAAACTAGAATAAAAATGAAACTTAAAGCAAAAAGTAAAACAGTGAAAGGGTTACTCCACTGGTTTATATGCAGAATCTTCACCAGCTGTGTATCAATCGAACGACAGTATAGCATTTCATTCGGGGTCGCAACCTCGGGAGAACCAGTTCCAAAACGCCATCAGAACTACCATGCGTATAATAATACCTGTAACAACTCAAACTCGCTCGCATGTAGCGGCGTACAAGACAAAAACAAAACATAAGAAATAAACATATTTATGTATTTTTAATTTTTTTGATTTTTTTTATTAATTTTTTAATTTTTTTTATAAATAACAAAGATAAAATAAATGAAACAAATAATAAAGAAGATCATAATACAAACTATACAACTCGGGCTGTCTCCCGAGTGATGAATCCAACATGTCTACACCTCAGTAAATGAGTCAAGTTAGAATACTTCGACTGTCTGATTAGTAACTGGCTCGCCTATGTAGTGCTTCAACCATTGACCGTTCCCCTTAAACTTCCCTCTTTGATCTTGTATCTCAATGGTGCCATACGGGAATATCTCAGTGACTGTGAAGGGTCCCGACAATCGAGATTTCAACTTTCCCGGGAATAACCTCAACTGAGAGTTATACAATAAGACCTTATCCCCACACTTGAACTACTTACTACCCTTCAGCTTTCTATCATGCAGTTCCTTCGTCCGCTCCTTATACCTAAACGACTGTGCATACCCATGATCCCAGAGCTCCTCCAACTCGTGTAACTGGTGGAACTGATTGCCCTCTGCGGAGGATAAATCAAGATTAACCCTCTGAACGGCCCATGAAGCAGTGCTCCAACTCAATAGGAAGATGACAGGCCTTCCCATAAATCATCCGAAATGGTGTGGAACCAGTCGGAGTCTTGTAGGCTATACGGAAGGCCCAAAAATCGTCATCTAATTTGTCGGACCAATCCCGACGATTCTCACTAACGGTTTACTCAAAAATACGTTTGATTCTCCGATTACTCACTTCCACCTGCCCACTAGTCTGTGGGTGGTAGGCGGTCGCAAGCCGATGGGCAACCCCATAGCGTTGCAACGCCTTCTCCATATGCGCATTGCAGAAGTGAGTACCTCAATCAATGATCAAGGCCTTCGGGACTCCAAAACGAGAGAAAAGATTTTTCAAAAATCTCACTACAACTAAGGGCGTCGTTAGTGGGCAAGGCTTTGGCCTCTACCCACTTGGAGACGTAATCAACAGCCACAAGTATGTCCTTGTTCCCTTTAGACGACCGGAACGGGCCCATAAAATCAATACCTCAAATGTCAAAAACCTCACATACCTGAATCGCATTTTGGGCATCTCATTCCGGGATGAGATATTACCGACAAGTTGGAATCGGTCACAGCTTTTAACAAACTCTTGTGCGTCTTTAAAAATCGATGGCCATAGAATCCAGAATCAAACACCTTCTTTGCCATTGAACTCGCACCGTGGTGACCTCCTGTCGGTCCCACATGACAATGGCTTAGAATCTGCCATCCCTCCTTAACATCTACACACCTCCTAATCAGCTGATCAGCACCGATGCGGAAAAGATACGGGTCGTCCCACAGGTAAAATTAACATCAGCAAAGAATTTCTTCTTTTGCTGGTAAGGCATCTTCGGGAGGTACCCGTTAACAAGATAGTTTGCGAAGTCAGCGAACCATGGAAAATCCTCCTCCTGTGTCGTAACAAACATGAGACCTCTGTCGAAAAACGATCGTCAATCCTGACCCCCGAATCTCCTAACTCAGCTCCCTCTAGACGTGAAAGATGATCAGCCGCCACATTCTCGGCCCCCTTTTTATCACGGATCTCAATATCAAACTCTTAAAGCAACAGGATCTAACGGATAAGACGAGGCTTAGCATCCTGCTTGCTGAAGAGGCATCGAATAGCAGCATGGTCCGTGTACACAATCTTCTTGGACAGAACAAGATAGGACCTAAATTTATCGAATGCGAACACCACAGCTAAAAGCTCCATCTAGGTGGTGGTATAGCTCTCATGTGCGCCGTTTAAGGTCCGACTAGCATAGTAAATCGGATGGAAGTGTTTATCCTTCCGCTGTCCAAGAACCGCTCCGACTGCGAAGTCGCTCACGTCACACATCAACTCAAATGGTAACGACCAATCAGGCGTAACCATGATCGGGGCGTTAACGAGTTTCTCTTTTAGAAAATCAAACGCCTCGATACACTGCTTAGAAAAGATGAATGGACTATCCTTCTCCAGAAACAAAGAATAGAGGAACAATTTAGTTTAACTTAAACTAGATCAACTAATCCTCACAACCCAAACCCGACAAGAACCGAACCCGCTCTCGCGCGATCCTAATTCCAACAAGTAAAATCTATGAGACGAGTTTACTTCTTATCACCTCCAGGTCTCTAAGAAGGTGTTCACCCACTGAATATAATCAATTAACTTACCCACTTAAACCCTACGGTTGTACACCCGCAAACAATCTCTAAACATAAAGTAAAGAGTTCAAACAAGCAACAATCAATCAAAACTGATTCAATCAATCAAAGCAAGGGGTATATGAGTATATTAATAAAAACACAACCATTAAAACACAACCTAATTCAATGTTAAACCAAAATTTTCATTAACAATTCAAGTCATGATGATCAACAATCCATATTACTAACTAAAACCTAACAATAATCATCTAACCTAGGTAGAACTAACAAGTTTAGCCTACATAATTTTTGGACAGCAGCTATACATTAATTAAAGCATCGTAAAACTCAACAAAAAACATAATTAAAATCATTCAAGAATCAATCTCAATCAAGCACAAGTCAATCTTTAAGTTACTTGCAAAACAATTCAAAGTAAAAGATCAAATCAACTAGTTAAGTATCTTGAACAAAAACACAAATTTATGAGAGTAATACTTAATATTATGGCTGAGTTTATTGATGAAAAATACCCCGAGCTGCTGTACCAAGTTGTCCTTAACGATCTCCTTCTTCTTCTTGGCCACCACAAAAAAAAAAATTTACCCTTTGCAATGGGGTTGTCCGATCGGACCAGCTTGTAAGGGTTTTGGTTGAGTTTTTAATATTATACTATTTTCTTTTAGGTGCCCACGTGAGTTTCTACAGCCACACAACTTAATCTTGTGTGTTTCCTTAAAAGAAACAACTAACTAAACCCTCCTAGCCGACCACAATACCCAACTCTCCAAACTGATTTTTTTTCTTCCTTGTTTCCGATCGCCAAAAGTGCAGCCAACTAGCTTAGATTTTATTTTTTTATTTTTTAATCATATATTATCTATATACTATATATAATATACTAATGGGCAAATTAAGACGCTCTTTTTAAGTAATGTACAACACTTAATGCATAAGTTACAACATCAACTAGAGGCAAAAATGTCATTGGTACATTTAATCTCACGTGCATTTGCAATTTTTTTAATATATTTACAAGTTTCATCCCTTGAAATTACAATATCGGTCCTTAGTCTTTTACTTATATATTATTTTATTTTCACTTTTAACCCAACTACCCCCACGGTTTTTAAACAGTCATAACTTTTTTCATACGTTAATATTTTTTAAAATAAATGGCATCATAAAAACGATCATTTTATTATCTTTAATATGGTATCATATTGCTATAGTTTTCGAAGTAAAAAAATTTGTGCAAAAGTGTTTACGGTTTGCTTTTGATGGTTTTAAATTAAACCATGAGCCAACTTTACACGTTTTTTTGTCGTCGAAAACCGAAACTAAATTGTTTCTAATTAAAACCAAACTAAACCGAACCATTGCCAATGATCAGGTTCCGATATAGTTTGTAGTTTGATAAAAAAATTGAGTTTAAAATTTAAAATAAGAATTATTAATCAGCATATACCTTAACTTCAAACTAAGCATCAACTAATACGTTATTAAGAGAATCATAGTATGAACAAAAATAATTTTGGCCACATAAAAAATAACCTTATTAAAATAAATAAAAGGCGAAATCATAACAAGAACAAATATTATAAAAAAAACCACTGTAAATTTGGCTAAATTTAAGTTTTAATAGATTAGTTTGCTCGTATTAAATAAAACTTTGGTTAACTATATTTGAACTATGTCTAATGTATATTATATCTAATACAAAATACTACATAAGTAAATAATTAATATTTAAATATGTACGGCGAGCTCCGGTTTCAACTGTGAAACCAAACTGGTGAACGGTCTCACAGTTTCAAACGAAATAATGAACACCTAAAAATTTGTTACATGGTTATCAAAGTATGTGTTTCCAATTACCCGTTGCATCGCGTGGGCACTCTTCTAGTATAATAATAATACATGAAAGGCTTGGTTCTTGTGGGCGTGGGTTAGGCCTTGACTTGTAGTATCCAAACTTGATCATAAGCCCCTATAGTTTTCAAAATTTACTCTTTTCTCCATCAAAACTCATAACCTACAATTAACATTAAATCTTTGTAAAATTCATGCAAAAACCACCCATAACTCTTATTAATTAAATGATTAAGTACGTAAAACATGATTAAACGATTTGGAAAGTAAATGTGTTTTACTACACATCACGGACATTAGCTGTTATAGCTAAGTGGATCCGAGATCGGCGTAAGAACGTAATAATGTCTCCAAAGACATCTAGATCAGCAAAGTTATCATGCACAAATATTGTGCTTCTTGTCATATGCTAACGCAGGAGCAGCTTGAGCTTGTTGTTGTGGATCGACAGCTGGAGCATCATGGATCATTTCATCAGCCATTACTATAAATACTCAAACCCGAGGATTAGTAACGTAAACTTTATTAACTTAAAATCAACTATTTATTAAAACCTTAGTGAAAATTTTAATTTTAGTGAAGTATCATTCGTTATCACATTTGTTATAACAAATGTCTTCATTCGTTATGACGAATGGACATATTCGTTATATTTCAGTGACGAATGACTATGTAACGAATGTACATGATCGAATAAGATTATTCGTGTAATATGTAAGACGAATGAAGAGTCTATTCTTTACAAATATAACATGAATATAGGTTATTCGTGATTGAGACTCAACGAACGGATTCATTCGCTATAGTTCAACACGAATGATCAGTTATTCATTACGCATAACGAATAGCTAACAATAATTATCTAACTTTGACCCCGAAGTCAAAGTCAAAATTAAGAAGAACCCAGTCAACATGCATTCAAATCCCCAATTAAACCATGAAACACAATGAATCCATACACAAGTTATGTCAACGAACTCGGAATGACATCGTTGAGCAACCTTAATCTATCAATGACCCAAACATCATGTTTAACTAGTACTAATGATCAGTACATTAACCTGGCTAATAAGTTGGTAAATTAACCTAGAAAATGTGGACGAAATTTGACGAAATTCATTGCGTGTGAATCGTTTATACCTTAGGTTTCTTATTTGATCAACGAAAATCGTTTTAAAAATGTTCGAAAATTTTGTAAAATTTTTTGCAAGAGTTCTCTTTGTTTTTGCTGTAAATGAGGGGAACAAATGAACCGATTTGTTCACCCCCTGTTCATTATAAGGGACAAAATTTCACGCAATCCCATACAAACAATGGTTCACATTCGTCAGCTCATGCATTGACACCGTTAACGAATAAACAATAAATTGTATTTCATAATGAATCAGCCAAGATTCGTTCTTCATTCGTTATCATTATTAATGATGAATGATGCCATATGCTATCAGAGAGAGCGGAAGCGAATAGGATAGCGAATGAGTACATTCGTTATAAAATTTAAGGCACGAATGGCCATCAATCGTTATCAACAACGTTAACGAATGGGTTTTATTCGTTATGAATACTCATAACGAATAGGACAAATTAAAAACAATATCTATTTTGAATTTTCAAGAATTAAATAATGCATTGAAACCCATGTCCCGATGAACTTTACCTTAAAACTTCTTACCACTCGAGTAAGATGCAATATCTTAATGTGTTTTGCGTTCAAAACACATAAGTTAAATGAATTAACTTAAAACTTTAAATAAAAGAATTAAATAAAAACTTAGAAAAATCTTTTTGGTATTTTCTTTTTCAAATTAGTACCCTTTAGCTCGAAAATAAAAAATAAACCAGAAAACAAAATAAAACCACAATAATTTTGGATTATTGAATATTTTCGAATTAAAAACAAATACAACAAAGACAAATATGAAAACTATTCTAAGAAAGTAATACATATTTTTGTGAGTTGAGTAGAGAATCATATTGACCAAATTATTCTTCCATTGCAGTTTTATATTTCAGTGTTGTTATGACTGACGTTAAGTCGGTCATTGATATTGTTATCCACTTAAATCTTATAACAAAACTTTCGAGTATTTTTGAGATATGATTTAATTATCAATTAAGGCACAGAATATCAGAAACTATCAGCCCCTAATCTCGGTTCAGGCCTAGTTTTACTTTTACCATAACACCCCAACTTGACTTAAACCATTATGCTGCTTATCAAAATATTGGTTTTTTTATAGATTTATAAGCGTACTATGTTCATAATCCCCACTACAAGGTACACCCCTGTTATCAAGCAATACAACAAGCTTCCTTTACTGTGAGTGACTATGCACGAGTCCATTTGTAGGCTTACAAACATTGTATCCCTTGGGGTCCATTCTTATTGGTATTAAGACGCGCACAAAGGAGGAACAATGTATGACTAACAGCGGATTTTGATCATGTCAGTAATCAGTTTGTACGATATAAAAGAGTGATCAAGTTTAATGACTTTGGGTTTGCTCTAAAAGCATTTGAAATATTCATGTTTATAAATACCCGGATAATTAAGCCGCATAAAGAATCACCGTGTCCAGAAACCGGATGCATCCCATCAATACAGGATTTGAGGCCATAAAACCATACACCAATGAAGTGTTAACCAAAAACTAAATGCATTTTATTTAGAATTTTTGTTTTTGGTTTTTGGTGATCAAACAGACATAAGGCTTGAGTATGACAGGCTATTACATTTCTACCTTCATTATCAAAACTTTTGGAAGAGACTAACACCTCTTTCAATTTGGCAGTTCTTTATGTTTATATCACATACTTTACCTTATATTTTGTTTAAGACCTATCAATGCACCAATGCAACTAAGCACCAAGTCTTTTAAGCTTATTTCTTTCTGGATATGGGACTAGATTATCAATGTACTATTATTTTCTCTTTTTTCTTCAAAACTCATTTTTGAGGAGCATTTTTAATGTTTTTTAATTTTTGAAATATTTGAATGTTTTTTGTTTTTCTTTATACAAACAGAAAAATCGCAATATTTTTGTATTTTTCCCATTTTCTCCCCCAAAAATCAAAATATTAAAATAACCAAAACAAAATAAACTTTACAAAATAAAAAAATGATTACCTGAGGTTATAGATATCAGCAAGAGTTTTCAATCTATTTAAACCAAGCAAATAAGTTAAGGCGAGTTTTATCAAAAGCTTTGGTAAACAAATCAGCTTTCTGAAAATCCGTGTGCACCTTCTCTAAATCAATTAATTTCTTTTCAAAAAAATCACGAATAAAATGATATCGAATCTCGATATGCTTCGTATTAGAGTGTTGCACGGGGTTCTTCGTAATACATGTTGCAGCAGAGTTATCAATAAATATGGGAGTAGTAAGAAACTTCAAACCGTAATCTCATAGATGTTGCTGGATCCGAAGAACCTGTGAATAGCAACTCGAGGCTGCCACATACTCTGCTTCGGTGGTTGAAGTGGAGACCATTGTCTGCTTCTTACACTGCCAAGAAACGAGCCGGCTTCCTAAAAATTGACAACCTACTGTAGTTGACTTGAAGTTGATCTTGCATCCTCCATAGTCTGAACCGGAAAAGGTTGTGAGTTCAAAGCTATCATCCTTGGGATACCATAACCCTATGTCAGGATTACCCCTCACATAGTGAAGTATACGTTTAACCTTCGCCAGATGAGTCATTTGGGGACTCGATTGGTACCTGGCACACAAACAAACAACAAACACGATGGGAAGCAGTTAGATACATTAAAAACCTATCATTGATCGGTACAGGGTTATATCTACAGTATCCTCCAATTCATCCGGTGACAAATTGTGACCCACGGGAAGAGGCGTCGAAGGGATTTTTAGTCAGTTATCTTGAATTGGCTCAAGACATCGTTCACATATTTTGTTTGATGAATAAAAATTCAAGCGTAAGACTGATGAACCTGCAACCCTAAGAAGAAATTCATCTCCCCCATCAAGCTCATTTCAAATTTCATCTACATTGACTTCTCAAAATCCTTACACAGCTTGTTGTTCATAGAACCAAATATGATGTCGTTGAGATATATCTGGAGGAGGAGCAGATCATCTCCGAAATTCTAATAAAAGAGTGTACAATCCACAGTCCCTCGTTTGAAGCCACTATCAGTCAGATGGTCAGCAAGTGTGTCGTACCAAGCTCTCGAGGCTTGTCATAGACCATAAATTGCCTTGTTTAATCGGTAAACACGGTCAGGATAGTCCATATCTTCAAAACTAGGAGGCTGCTTCATGAACACCTCTTCATGAAGTTCCCCATTAAGAAATGCACTCTTGACGTCCATTTGATAAACTTTAATATTCTTGAAAGCTACATATGCCAAAAACATGTGTATAGCCTCCAATCATGCAACTGGAGCATATACTTCCGTGTAGTCTACGCCTTCTTGCTGATGAAACCCTTGCACAACCAAATGTGCTTTATTTCTAGCGATGACCACATGATCATCTTTCCTTCAATTAAAGACCCATTTTTTTAGAATAGGCTTCTTAACTCTATCAGGCTTGTCAATGAGATCCCAAACACCCAGTCGACTAAATTGTTGCAGTTCCTCTTGCTTTGCTTCTACCCATAAAGAATCAAGCACCATACGAACGCTCGTTGGTTCCATTTGAGACAGAAATTAGGTGTATTTTGCGAGATTCATGATTCCTGATGAATGGATATCGACATATGCACACAATACATTAACGTCACTTGTAGTAGCAATATGATGACGTGTTTGCACACCAACATCAAGATCACCAATGATGTTGTCCTAAGGATGATACGTGTGAATTCGAAGTGTCAGATTCTCAAGTACAACAACATTATCATTTAAATTAGTAAGATTCTCTTCTGCATCATGAGATGGTTCACCAATCTCATGAGTTTCAGAAAATGGAACTGAAGATGGATCAACAAAATCACCATCATCCGATGAAATAGAAATAACATCAGACGTATCTGGTAGATCGACTTGTATAACAACATCATAATTATACGTTGACGACCTCGGTGTGGAAAACAATTGATCTTCTAGATAAGCATGCACTAAGTCTTCATCAAGTTGATCAACTATGGGAGTAAACAAATTAAATAAACTTTCATAGTCAAACATCCAATCAGGACCCTTGCCGGCAGGAGGTGTTGTGTATCGTCGACAATAAACATGGTACCACTATTCAACACAACCCGAAGTAAAGTTGAAGACCCGTTTCTTGTGCGAAACATAGCCCAAGAAATAACCTTCAATAGCCTTTTCATCGAATTTTCTCGCATCTTTTTCAACACAGTCTAAGGACACTCGAACGGTTCCAAATTTTTAAATTAGGTTTTCGATTGTTTAGAAGCTCATAACTTGTCTTTTGCCACTTCTTCACAGTCTGAACATCATTAAGCGTGTAGCAAGCAGTGTTCACCGCCTCATTCCAAATTGGACATGAAGCTTTGAATCTGCTAACATTGTTCATGTAGCTTCAATCAGTGTTTGGTTCTTTCGTTCAGCAACACCATTCTGTTGAGGTACATATGGAGCACTATATTGTCGGTGGATTCCTTTTTAAATAAAAAAGAAGTCCAATAGAGTATTCTTGAACTCGGTACCGTTATCACTCCAAATATGTCTCACCTTGTATTCGTACAGTGATTCGATCTTCATGATTAAATTTTGAACAAGAGTAGGTGTCTAATCTTTAGAACTCATAAATGACACCAAAGAATATCTTGAATAGTCATTAGTGACAACTAGACAGTACCAATCTCCAGCAATACTCGCACGATTCACATGACCAAACAAATCCATATGAAGTCGTTCCAAAGGAGTATCAATTGAGTTAATTAACTTAGACGGGTGTGACTTCTTTTTCTGTTTGCCCTTTTTGCATGTAACATAATGATCAGTTAGCATGAAGTGTTTCAGGAAACCCCATCCACCAAATCATTTGCCATTAGATAATTCATCTTTCCGACATGAATGTGACCCAAACGCCTATGCCATATAATCGCGTCCTTCTCAGTTGCTTTTGAGACAAAACACGTTTCAACAGAAGTTGTAGTCGATACCTTAGTACTCATATTAAGTACATAAAAATCTTTTGACCGAGGAGACTGCATAACAACCATGTCTTCTGGATAGATATATTCTGGTTTGAGTATTATGCACTAATATTTAATGTGGTGTACTTCTTATCACAAATCTGAGACACGCTCAACATATTGTGATCCTATTTATCACAATAATTAACTTTCTCAAATTTAATATGACCATTCGAAACATCTCCTTCTTTTGTAATCATTCCCCCAGAATTACGCGCAAAATCTACATAACCCCCTTGAATATTCTTGACATTGGTTACAAGATTGATATTGCCGGTATTATGACGAGAGCATCAACTATCCATAATCCAGTTCTCACTAGATATAGTCTTGGATAAACTTTGCACATATAGGTAAGATGATTAGTTCAAAAAGGCAGCCCAAGCCTCAGTCTTGGGCACCTCTTTAATTTCAAGTGAAGAGTTAATTTTGACTGAATCCAAATGCGGTTTAGCTACTTGTGAATAAGTCACAGGCCTTTTCGACTTTCGTCTCAAGTATGCAGCTTTAACTACATTTGTGTTCACATTTTTTACAAATTGGTTTTGTAGGAACAAATTTGGGTTTTAACTTAACATTGCTTTCATCAACATGAATCACCTTACGTGGATTAACATTGGAAACATGATGTGTATTTCAGCATCACAAGACATGGATCTTTTCAGAATTTCTTTAATCAAAGGAACTGGTTTTGATTGTTCATTGATATACAGATGAATATTTTGTGATTTATTCATTCCACGGTTTCTTATAACATGACCCCGTTCCCCGCATAAAAAGCATATTCTCATGTCAACAAACTCACATTGTGGTTTGGCAAAACTGGTGCAACAGAAGGTTGATGAAAAACACCAGGAACAGGCACTTTATTCAAGTCATCAAGCGTAACAGATTTCTTTTTCATGTAAAAATCGAGATTTGAACAATTAGAAAAACTCTGTAAAGTGTCGGTTGCAGTTGAGTTAACAAAATGAACTTTCTTGGCAGATTTTAATAGTTGTTTCGCTTTAACCAATGGATCTTGTGTTTGACACTTTGGAATTAGCAAATGCATGTTCAAGATCCTGTATCTTTGATGTTCATTGTTAAAGACACTCTCAACTAACTCAGGCTTGATTAAATTAAGTGCATTGTCTTTTTCAGTGAACACTTTGCTTAGACCTTCCAACTTAAACACTCGACCAGTGTTTTCATTAAAAGAAGTTGGATTGATGAAACACAGTAAATCCGCATCAGAAATCTTTGGTTTTTCTGATTTCCGAGCCTTAACCTTAGCTGATTTTTCCTTTTTCACTTTAGATGTGTTTGAACAATACACAGCCTCCTCAAATTCTTGAGGTTCACACAGAATGTGATTTAAACATGGAATGTTCTAGTATTTGTGCACAATTTCAGGTTCAACTACATCCTCAAAGATTATATTCTCAATTAAAACTTTGTTGCTTTGAATATGTGGTTTTGAGTTGAAGATGAAGCAGCAAAGTTGTCATCATTACTTTGTTTCGATTTCTCCACATTCATGACTTGTTCAATTACAGTTTCTTCTTTTCCCGAAAACGGATGTTGGGAATAGTTATCATGAAATGGTGGAGGAACTACAACAAATCCTAAACCATTTTTATAACCCATTTGTTTACCTGATACTTCAATTATTTCATTTCACAAAAATGACAAATTTCTAAACTTATCTAATTTACTTTTCAACTCTAGAACCTCATTTTCTGGCTCAATTATCTTAGTTCTTTGTTTGAGAATTTCTCTAAATTTTTTTTCATTAGTGGTCATTTTCACTGAAAGTTCTGCTTTCAGGTCATGATTACTTATAGACAATCCCTCAATTTTTTCCCTAGATCTCATTTGTGACTCAAAATATTGTCTATATGTATCCTTGATTGAAGCAAGGTCTTTCATTAGTGAAACTTTATAAGCATTAATTAAATCAATTTTTGACTTAACATTTTTATAATCAGAACATGGCACATTATCAGATAATTTAACAGAATGAAAACTAACGTTGTCGATTTTAGCCATGCATGAAAACGACGTTGGTTGCATATTGTAGGAATCATCAAAGTCTGATTCTGTTTCTGACTCATTCTCAGATGGCAATCCATTTCCACTAGCATCTTGAAAATTCTCAGTTTGCTTGAATATTGCCAGATTAGCTTGACCTCCATAGCCCAACATTCGTTGATTACAATCTATCCTTTCAACGATGAGTAAATCTTGTGATCTTGCAGCCTTTGAAGAATCTTCCCTAGAAGGTTTATCCTTCACCTCAGTAAACGTCTTTCCTGAACTTTTGTCTTTAGAACGAGGACCATTTTATTCCTTCTTTGGCTTATCACATTCTTTAGAAAAATGACCAAACTCTTGGCAATTGTAACATTTGACCTTCAATTTATCAAAACCAACCCTTTTGTTCAAAGATGCAAATCTTTTCTACTTCGTTTCATAAACTTCTTAACTTTCCGTACAATCAAAGCTATGTTCCATTTGAGGTCCATTAACTCTAGATCATCGGGATCGATCTAATCATAATCTTCATCAGTCAATTCACTTTTAACAATCTCGCTACCCACCAAGTTTTCATAGGATGTCATGAAAGCACTGAGGAAAGCAAAATTCTGTTCAGCCTCCTTCATGTTTACATTAGGTGATGCAGTGAAGACATTAGTAGTTGATCCACCAGAGATGTCATTAAACCCGGAAGCCATGAAACATACATTTAGATCACTATAGGAAGACGATCCCTCTTGTGAAGTTTGAGTAAGAAATGAATTAATTGGAGCTGTGGAACTACTCAAAGGTAAACAACCTGCATATAAAGTTGGGTCTTGAGTTTCTTTTGAAGAGTTTTGGCGTTTCAAGTCATACTCTCTATCTTCAATATTTTGCATAAACTCAATTGCAGTAAGATCTTCTTTCTTAAAGAACTATTCTCTTTAAGTACGATAAGAAACGTCGAGTAAGAACTTGGAAGATCATTTTTCTTATTACTTTCACTTGGTTCCATCTTTAATTTATTCATTTCGGAATCAAATGATTAAATCGAGTCAACATTTCCTCAACGGTCTCACCCTTCAATAGGTTAAAGTTTCTAAATTGAAACTTCAACATCACCTTTTTACTTTCTTTAGTATTGCCCATACTTCTCATTTTAATGTGCTAAAAAAAAGATGCACAAATTTTAATACTTCTCACTTGATGGAAAATATTGTCGGGTAATGCCATCGTTGACATGGAATATGCCTTTGTTTCAATCTCTAAAGCTTTCTTCATCTTGAGAATATTGAGAAAACGTCTTTGGTGTAAAACCAGTAATCTAATTACCAACCATACGCACAGTGTACACATCATCAAGACATCGTGAACAATCAGGGTAAACGAACCCTAGATGTGCTCTGAAACGTGGTTCCCATTTAGCAAAATCCCTAAACTTTATTAAACGAGGACATTTTGAATGAGTCCGATCTCACCATCGTGATGTAACATTTGTTGCATCAACACGTTCTAAGAAGCCAGTGCGTAATAACCAGCCTTCTCAAAAAGTAGGTTAAAATAAAGGTTTAAGTTTAACAATTTCCAAATTTAATACTTTGAGTTTTAAAATGGAAAATTAGTAACGAATGGGAGGACGAATGGATATGCTAACGAATGGTGAACAGTGGCGAATGGATATATGAATCTTGTAACGAATGATGTGATGAATGGTTATTAAACTTTACGAATAAGGATAACCGATAGCTATCACGAATGAAGGGTCAAAAAGATGACGAATCAACACCGAATAGCTTAGCGAATGACTGACGAATGTGGTAACGAATATGATAACAAATGGCTTTGACACGAATGAGTTTCCGTGACGAATGAGGATTCACTGGATGACGAATGAGTGATGACGAATGAGTTTCAATCACGAATAGCTAATAACTAATCAGCTACAGTAACGAATAAGTTTGTTATTCAATTATAACAAACATGACACGTGGCACGAATCAATTATGAATCATCAAATCCTCAAGACAAGTTTCCAGATCAGGAAATTTTCCAAATTCAAACAGTAATTCAGACGATCACAAATCGATGGATTAACTTTTCAAAACTTAACCAAGTCACACAATCAATAGATTAATCAATTCGTCTCAATCATACGAACAATCCCAAACCATTCCGAACATCTATAATCAGTTCAAACTTAGTCCAAAATCCAAAGTAAACTTAAACAAATTCATCTGTTTCCGTAACGCACAACCTCAATCCAATTCCATATCCAACTAACACAATAACCCAATTCAACCACCACACAATCCAAACAACCAATACTTAATCCAATTTCAATCAATTCCTCATCCAATTAACATCTCATCATGTTAATACAACGAAAATCAATAGAATCAAATTTGAATCAAAAATCAATAATCAAACTGTGAATTAAAAATCAATTCATGTTGCTCTGATACCACTTGAGAATTCCTCTTTGAGCTTCAATCGATTGATCAATTCATATCAATTAGTAACCGGATCTAGTTATATGATATATGTATGTGTATAATAATCTTAATTAGGTTAACGAAGTGATTGAGTAATAAGTTGGACAGAGTAACGGCAAGAGAGAATAATCTTAAACACACTTAAATTAATATGCAGGCTAATCAGCCTATATATAGAATACGAATGCCATTCGCCACACATTCTATAACGAATGGCCTTCATTCTCCTCCATTACATAAATAACAAACTTGTATAGAGAATGACTCATTCGCTATACCCCATTCGTCAACATTCCATGATGAATGGATACGTATTAATAATGATTAAGGTCCATTCGTTAAACATCCTTAACGAATGGACAGTGATAAATACGATTGGTCTCATTCGTTAAACATCCTTAACGAATGATCCATAACTAGAACGATGGGACTTATAAATTACTAGAATTCTCTAACATTAAGATAATAATAAATTACAAACAATTGCAAAGACTCGAGACAACCAAAACCGTGCACTAATAAGAGCATTATTAGAAGCAACACTATATCGAGCCGCATTGTAAGAGTTAGCATGATTAATGGCGCGTTGCTTGTCACCATGTCACATGACTTAATGATTGCCATCACCTTTGACAATGTTAATCTGGCTAGGTCCTTAGTATTTTTAATCACCGCAACATTCATGTCCCAACTTTGTGGCAGAGAGTTGACCATCTTGTTATTTGTTTCAATAGAAGTCAGATTGATGTTTGCAGATCGCATTTTTGTGGCCAAGGTAACAAATCTTTGAAGCTGTGTCTACAAAGACTCTCGCAGAACATGATTGAACATACTAAACTTTTGTCGCAAAAGATCCTATCGACTCCTTCTCATATCCTCATTTCCCTGATACACCTCAATAACAGCTTCCCATAATGCCTTAGCCGACTATAGCTCTCTGAATCCTTGAGCGATTTCAGACGAAAGTGCCATTGTTAGAGTGGCAAGAGCCTTCTCATCTTCCTCAATTTTTTCAAAATCTGCGTCGTAGTATATTTTGACGAGCTTTAAAACTACTTCAACACTATTCTCTCTCTGATAAGTGATAGGTTGAGGACCTCTGACAATGTTTCTCCAAATCTTTGCATCCTTCATTTTCGCATATTTTTCGAACCTGAACTTCCGCTCAGCAAACCCCTCATGAGACAATAGACGGGGTACACGAGTAGCAGTTTCCATAATGGAATCCAACTATTGATGCAAAGAAGCATTTTATAATGTGTTACTTAATTGGTCCATTCTAATGTCCAAATGACAGTCTAATAGTCCAATTATAGATGATAAGTCCAATTAGCTAAGGCCCAAAGTAACCAGGCCCAAATTCAAACTAAAACTCGAAAACAGTGGTAACTGATAACCTAAGAGCAGATAACACAATAGTTAAACCCGAGAACCCTTGAACTGAACCGAGAACCCAGAATAGTTGCCAAGGACAATCAAGTTGTACCCAATAACCATGAATAGTTGCCGAGAATGATCAGGTTGTGGTCGAGAACCCTGAATAGTTGCCGAGAACGATCAAAAGATGCCGAGAACAATCAAATTGTGTCGATTACAATTAAATCTGGCTGAGAATCCTTGTTTGACACCCAAGAACGATCAAAAGATGTCTTGAACAATGATATTTTCCCGATAACCAGATGTTGACTAGATCAAATTTGGTAAACAAATTAAATCCCGAGAATTTAGGGATTTGAACTGAATTCAGAGATCAGGTCAACAATACCCCAATAATAGCTCAACCAACCCGATGAACATGAAGAACACACAGATCTTGATTTCCAGAAAAAATACCCAAAGGACATCAACCAAAAGCACACTCTTGAATCCTTGATATCACCAACACCGAGTCTATAACAGGTCCATAGGCTCTGATACCAAAAAGAATACCCAAAGAACGTCAACCGAAAGGACACTCTTGAATCATTGATATCACTAACACCGAGCCTAGAATAGGTATATAGGCTCTTATTCCAACTGTAAGTCCCGAAACTAGGATCTTTCAATATGATATCAATAAACCCGATGTTATGTGGACACTAACAACGAATTGATTCAAGACGAATACGAACAAACATAACTAGATACACGATTAGCTTCAAAACACACGTTATATAGCGTCGAGCGCTTAAGCCCTTCAACGAGGATTACTATATGAATGGAATCAAGTACTATGTAACCCTACACCACTCACACCGTTCTAATAATGATTGAACCTCAATAATGACCTAGTTACAAGCTATACATAATGCAAACACCCTTAGGCCCTAACCCATACAAAAGCTCACCAAAATCAAGTGATTTCGGTTTTACATGTCAGCCCAACACTTGTCCTTTTCTTTAAAGGCCTTTAACGGTGTTTAAGACGTTTATTCTATGCTCAAAACGACCTAAAACGAACGACAGGGACCAAAGTGCCAAAAACCAACCAAGATAAATTTCATAAATATTTTTGTTTAAATTAAAGTTATTTTATTTATTTTATTTAAATTAAAGGCTTTACTTTAATTGAAAAGCAACCAATAGACATTTTCGCATGAGATTCTATTAGTGGAGGCTTATGACACTCTCTAGCCTTTCTCTACACCCTTTGCTTATAAATAAAAGTGTATTTCACTCATTTTCAGCTGCTCATCTCTTTCTCTCTCTAATTTTTAGATTTGTGGGAGCAAATTAAAGTGTTCTTGCCTAAGTTGACTTTTAAAGTCAAACAAAACAATTGCTTGTTTTTCAATCTGATTTGAGTAATGTTTTGGGATATTTTCAGTTTTTATTAGTCTTCTATATACGTCTCATTGTTTCCGTTCATCAACCTTGGTTTATTAAGGTTTTTATGTCATCATGAGGCACGTCTTTACTTATTAAAGACTAGTTTGGTCCGTTTTAGGATATTGACTCGTTAAAGTTTCTGTTTTTTATTTTGTTTTTGTTGACTCATGGACCATGCGGATTTATGTAATAAGATGGTAAACATTTACTAACATCACACAATGAGTGGCATAATTGTTTTTCATCAAAAATCATTTCAAAACATCAAGAACACGGGTTGATGTTCAATTCTGAGAAGAAATTTGGTCGTCAAAGATTGGGCCATATCTTAGTCATGAACTAGAATGGTGCAAGGACAAATCCTATGATTGAATTCATTGAATTTTGATTTCAAAGGTTATTTAATTTCATTTTAATTCATTCGTATGGCTTCACAAGCACTGTTTTAGATTTAGTACCCAGATTTATACCAATTGAGAAAATCGGCTGTTTCAGCCTATCTTGTGTGATAATTTGGGGAAAGTTGCTAAATGAAAGATGTCAATAACACACTATTTCAGTAGACTAGATATTCGTATAATTGTTATAAATTTGTTTATATTTTTAAGTATTATTCAAATCAATGACAGATTCTGTCCAAAACTGATTTAAATTCTTTTGGTTGTTTTCACACCTTAGATGTGATATATTTTTGTTTGGTCATTCTTAGCTAATGTTTTGTAATTATTTTTCATGTTAAAGGTAGATTGGTATTGAACTTGGTCTCAAACCAAGCCTTAGATTAAATAAACCAAGCAATCCGCCTTAAACCTAATCACTCGCTTAAAAACACTAGTTGTGTTTCAAGAGACCGATTCTTATATTTTCTTTAAGTTTCTGTTTTATTTTAGTTTGTTGTTAGTTCTCATGTTTTACATATGTGGAAACCAACCTCGGTCTCATACTGAGCAATGGACCGAACCACAACCGAACTTTCACTTAAACTCAAGATTTTACAAATAAAACCTCAATCTAAATTCAAGTTTAGTTTATTTTACTTTTATTAATATTTACTTCTAGACGCATCCCCAATCCAAAGCTCACTTATTTCTCGGACTCACTTGTTAAAAACTAAACCTTCTGGTTAACCTGCTTAAGAACCGGCTCGTCTATTTTATCACTCGCTTAACTTTCAAGTGAGTAATCACACTCCCCCTATTGACGCTTTTATACTTTGGGGATGGCATGCATACCATATTCTGCGACACCCGGTAATTTCCCAACCCTATAAACTAAGTAATCAACCTAATAATTAGGTGATTGTGAATATTATGCGCGCTAAATTAGAATCAGCGCGGGCATGTTATGTGCGCCCTGCGCGAGCGCGCTATGATAGTCAGCGCGGGCATGTTATGTGCGCCCTGCGCGAGCGCGCTATGTTAGAATCAGCGCGGGTATTAGTTATGTGCACCCTGCGCGAGCGCGCCATGATAAGAACCAGCGTGGGCATATGTTATATGCGCCATGCGCGAGTGTTTTGGTTTTATGTTTCCATAACTTTATATTGTCTAATGGGTTGACCGTCCCGCATGATGCTAAGGCGGGTGCATCCCAAATCGTTTATGCGCGTGCGGAAGGGGAACTAACCTCCCCGCATGGCGGGAACATTGAGAGCTAGTTTGTCTGAAGCTCCAAGATGGAATTGACTTCAACATGACTGATCACTATGTTGAAATACCAAGACCACCTGGAGAATCTACAAATGAAACTCAATGTCCCTGACTGCGAGAAGGTTACGTACCTACCCGCAGCAAAGAAATGTCCTTCACGCAGAAAGCTATGCGCACAAAGTTATACGCGCAGAACACTTAGTCTATTCTCCAGATGTAAGGAGATTATTCCCGCCCAAAAAGAAACAGTAGCGTGTTTCAGAGATTTTTCCACTTTTTACTGTACACTGACAAAAGTACCTGAAAAAGCACACTGTAACATGAAAAGTCAACTGTCAGCCACCCAACTCCCACCAACCACAGACCTGCATGTCCTGTCCAAATCAAATCAAAATCTTTTATCCACTACACCACTTTTAAATAAATAATAATAATTTCCATACTTTATCATTATTACACCTAGATATGAAAAGATTTCAATCCCCTAAAGCAAGGGATTGTGTTCCCTTGAGTTTGCCTATAAATATGTAACCTAAATTATCACCCAAAACACACTTCAAACTTCCCTCTTAAGAACTGCAAACTTGCACTAATCATCTCCCAAGCATCCGTTGTTTTCATTTCCGATCCTGTTACTAGGTAAGCCGAGAATATAACCTTGAGATCTACTTTCCAACCCTTATATTCTCCTATTTCTTATATACTTCTTGTTATTTAATCGTATTCTAGACCTTCAATTCAAAGGCCAACACCAAGAAAACCCGAATCTCGATTAATCCCTTAACAAGAACCACAGGTGAGTCTCACAGCCCCTATTTTCACTGTTTTCACTACTTTTAAACTGTTTTCGGGGCGAGGGACACGTACTTAAATAATGTTTTATCATGGTATACTTACAAGCTATGCAAGCGATTATGTGTTTAAATTATGTTTCATGATGAGCAATGCGAACGGTTATCTATGGTTTTCGATGTATGTGCGCTAGAATTCGAGTAAGTGATCACTTTACCATTGGAACTCGAAGGGTAGGGACAGCTGGTTTGATCCACCCCCTCGTAGGGGTCGCACCTCTTTGCATGGACGAGTGCCTAGTATGGTCATGGGGCAGTACTATGGGTTTGAGCCCGCTCGTAGGGGTCGCGCCTCTTTGCATGGACGAGCGCCTTGTTTTCCGGTACAACGTCCGCGCGTAACCCGCGGGACGGAATTATTGATTAGCTCGTAGGGGCAGCGCCTCTTTGCATAGAAGAGCATGGTTTTTCAGAAATGTCCACGCGTAACCCGCGGGACGGCATTACATTATTTAGCTCGTAGTGGCAGCGCCACTTTGCATGGACGAGCACGTTTTCCAGAAACGTTCGCGCGTAACCCGCGGGACGGTATTACTTATTTCGCTCGTAGTGGCAGCGCCACTTACACAGACGAGCACGGTTCCCAGTAATGTTCGCGCGTAGCCCGCGGAACGATTTTTATCAGAAATATGTGTCAGATCTATGTTTTCATACGGATTATCAAGCATATGTTTAGACATGAAATCAGAAATGTGTTTCAATATGATTTTTATCAAGACTATGATGCAATGCGATTTATCAAGTTACTAAAACTTGTGAACTCACTCAGTTTATACTGATTCAAATGTTTTACGTGTCTTTCAGGAGATAACTAGGTAGCGCATGGAGTCACACTTAGAGCACCTCACGTTGAACATCTAAAACTAGCTTTTTGGAAGATTTTAGTTCTATCCCTTCGATGCGCATGGTTGTTCCCGCCGCGCAAGGGGATATGGCGTGGAAATCTTCAACAGTTTTTATACTTGGATGTTTTTATGTAATTTTTAAACAATGTAATGTATTTGTATTAAACATTTCATGCGCAATGAAAATCTTACTTTGAATGTTTGCAATGGCCCGTGCTTAATTATCAATCCCCACTCGCGCGTGCCCGGCTGTTTCCGCCGCTCAGGGCCGGGTGTGACAGATTGGTATCAGAGCACTGGTTATAGCGAACTAGGAAAAGAAGTTTTAACCTAGACTATAACCGTTGGGGAAATCGCATGAAATATTTTTTCAAAGAATATTTTCAAAAGAAAAGCCACACACACACTTAGGAACACGGGTCACACAGTGTCTAGTGAATAAAGAGGAATATTATGTGCTCAGAGTACATGCGCTAAGTTTGATATATTTTCACTCTTTTAAAGCGAGAATGCCTCCAACCAGAGCCAAGGGAATTACCATGACACCCGAGGAACTCGCGGAAATAATCGCGCAAGCGATCGCAACACATGAGGCCAGCAAGGCCGAATCTAGTCAGGGTCGTCAGGAGAACGAGACCCCAGAACCCGAATCAGGAGCCTTGGACAAAGGGTGCTCCTATAAGACATTTATGGCCTGTAGGCCTTGGCCATTCAAGGGTACCGAAGGGGCCATTGGGCTCTACAACTGGATTGACAAGATGGATACAGTTCTCTCCATTAGCGGATGTAGCGAGAACCAAAAGGTCCTTTACGCGACCTGCATGTTCCAAGAAGCAGCTTCGTCTTGGTGGAAGCTTCAAGTGAAGACTTTGGGGCGAGAAGTTGCTCTTCACAAGACCTGGGAGGAGCTGAAGGAAATGATGATAAGAAAGTTCTGCTCTCGCGCAGAAATTCAGAGTCTGCAACAGGAATTCTGGAACCACACCATGGTAGGAACGGATATCGACGCCTACAACAACCGGTTCAACGAGCTTTGCCAGTTGGTGCCAGACATGGCAAACACGGAGGAAAAGAAGATCGAGAGGTATATCTTTGGGTTACCTCCTGTTGTTAGGGTTCCGCTCAACGCCGCAGCGCCTCCAACCTTTGATGAGGCGGTAGCGCGGGCCATCACCCTTACAAGGGATACGGTCCGTGCGGGTATGTTGACTACTCGCGGAAACGAGCAGCGAACCTCTGACTCCAAGAGGAAATGGAACTCTCACCACCGAGGGTCCGACTCCAAGCAGCCACCGTTCAAGAAGTAGGAGAGCGCAAGGGTTTACGCGATCCAAGCCGCGGAACCATCAAGGAAAGGATACAGCGGGCCTCGCCCATGGTGCAACAAATGCAAGTATCACCACGAGGGTGAATGCGCAAGAATCGAATGCGCCAAATGTGGCAGACCAGGGCACAAGGCGATGAATTGCCGTATCAGAGAAGCTGGAGCGAGCGACAACTGCTACGCATGCGGGAAGGCAGGGCATTTTAGTCGGGATTGCCCGCAAAAGGGAAACCAAGCTCGCGGGAGAGCTTTTGTGATCGGCGCAGGCGAAGCTAAAGAAGAGCCGAATGTGGTAACCGGTACGTTTTTGCTTAACGGCCATTTTGCATCTGTCTTATTTGATACTGGAGCTGACCTAAGTTTTATATCCGCTGAGTTTAAAGACTCCCTAGGCTTAGCGACCAGTAGGCTAGACACACCTTATACTATAGAACTAGCCAATGGTAGGCAGTTATGCGCGATCGAAAGAACTGAACAATGTGTAATAGTCATGGGAGGTCACGGGTTCAATATTAACTTGTTGCCAATAGACTTTGGAAGTTTTGACATTGTGATAGGTATGGATTGGTTAGTCGAGAACCACGCGGAAGTTATTTGCCATGAGAAGCAGGTTCGGATCCCACTGCTGAACGGAGAAATCTTGGTGATTCAAGGGGAAAGAAGGGGAATTGCGACGAAACTGATTTCGTGCCTAAAGGCGCGCAAGTGCCTAAGGAAAGGGTGCTACGCCTTCCTGGCGCATGTAGTAGAGAAGAAAGGAGATGAGCGAAGAATTGAAGACTTACCAGTAGTGCGCGAATTTCCAGAAGTTTTTCCTGAAGATTTGCCCGGATTACCGCCGCCGCGACAAGTCGAGTTTCGTATTGATTTAGCCCCAGGAGCTGCGCCAGTAGCTCGAGCGCCTTATCGACTAGCTCCATCTGAGATGCAAGAGCTATCCAATCAGCTACAGGAACTATTGGATAAGGGTTTCATACGCCCAAGCTTTTCACCTTGGGGAGCTCCAGTACTGTTTGTTAAGAAGAAGGATGGTTCGTTCAGAATGTGTATTGACTACAGGGAGCTGAATGAGCTGACAGTCAAGAATCGGTACCCCTTACCGAGGATTGACGACTTATTTGACCAGTTGCAGGGATCCAGTTATTATTCGAAGATAGATCTACGGTCAGGATACCACCAACTTAGGGTCCATGAGGAAGATGTGCCGAAAACAGCCTTCCGAACTAGATACGGCCATTATGAGTTCTTAGTGATGCCTTTCGGGCTAACTAATGCGCCGGCTGTATTCATGGATCTGATGAACCGCGTGTGCAAACCATACTTGGATAAATTTGTAATTGTATTTATAGATGATATTCTGATTTACTCTCGGACCAAGGCCGAGCATGAGCAACACCTGAGATTGATTTTGGAATTGTTGAGGAAAGAGAAGTTGTATGCGAAGTTTTCCAAGTGTGAGTTTTGGCTTAGAGAAGTTCACTTTCTCGGTCACGTTGTAAACGAGAAAGGAATACACGTTGATCCTTCCAAAGTCAAGGCCATCGAAAACTGGGAAGCGCCAAAAACCCCAACTGAGGTGAGGCAATTCCTAGGACTAGCTGGCTACTATCGACGCTTCATTGAGAACTTCTCCAAGATAGCTCTACCTCTGACCGCGCTAACTCAGAAAGACAAGAAGTTTGTTTGGGGCGAAAATCAGGAAGCGGCATTCCAAATGTTGAAACAGAAGTTATGTAGTGCGCCAATTCTGTCTCTGCCCGAGGGGACGGATGACATCGTCGTTTACTGCGACGCTTCACATCAGGGACTCGGATGTGTCCTTATGCAGCGAGAAAAAGTCATAGCGTATGCCTCGCGCCAACTCAAGACCAATGAGAAGAACTACACAACGCATGATCTGGAACTTGGAGCGGTTGTCTTCGCGCTAAAGATTTGGCGCCATTACCTCTATGGTACAAAGTGTATAATCTTTACGGATCACAAGAGCCTTCAACATATATTTGATCAAAAGGATCTAAACATGAGGCAACGAAGATGGGTTGAATTGTTGAATGATTATGATTGTGAAATAAAGTATCACCCTGGAAAGGCGAATGTGGTAGCAGACGCGCTAAGTAGGAAGGAGCGAATAAAAACGCTACGAGTCAAGGCTCTAAGGTTGACCATTCGCGCAGATCTCTCTACCCGCATCCGAGACGCTCAGCAAGAAGCCTTGAAACCAGAGTTTGCTAAAAACGAATCCCTTGGGGGTATGATTAAGAGTTTGGAACTTAAAGAGAACGACACTCGATATTTCGCTAACCGCATATGGGTCCCTCTCAAGGGAGGATTGAGCGAGCAAGTATTAAACGAAGCTCACAAGACGCGGTATTCCGTACATCCTGGCGCAGACAAGATGTACCAAGATGTTAAAGCGCTGTATTGGTGGCCCAATCTGAAGGGCGCCATCGCGATGTATGTCAGTAAGTGCCTGACGTGTTCGAAGGTAAAGGCTGAATACCAGAAGCCGTCGGGGTTACTTCAGCAGCCAGAAATTCCCATGTGGAAGTGGGAACAAATCTCTATGGACTTCATCACCAAACTGCCAAGGACACCTGGGGGTTATGACACAATCTGGGTTATTGTAGATCGGCTAACTAAGTCAGCGCACTTCCTGCCGATCAAGGAAACCGATAAGATGGAAAAGTTAGCCCGATTGTATATTCGAGAAGTAGTTTCAAAACATGGAGTCCCAGTGTCCATCATTTCTGATAGAGATAGTCGGTTCACCTCAAGATTTTGGAGATCGTTACAAGGGGCTTTAGGTACTCGTCTTGACATGAGTACGGCATATCATCCCCAAACGGATGGGCAAAGCGAGCGAACAATCCAGACATTGGAAGATATGCTGCGCGCGTGCGCAATCGATTTCGGATGTAGCTGGGATACTCATCTCCCATTGGTTGAATTTTCTTACAACAACAGTTATCACACAAGCATCAAGGCTGCGCCGTTTGAAGCTTTGTATGGGCGCAAGTGTAGATCCCCACTGTGCTGGGCTGAAGTGGGTGACAAGCAAATGACTGGTCCAGAATTGATCCAAGAAACAACAGACAAGATTTTTCAGATACGGGATCGCCTTAAGACAGCGCGTGACAGACAGAAGAGCTACGCAGATGTGCGAAGGAAACCGTTGGAGTTTCAAGTAGGGGATAAAGTACTTTTGAAAGTCTCTCCATGGAAAGGAGTCCCCCGTTTCGGCAAGCGAGGAAAGTTAAATCCGCGCTACATTGGACCATTTGAGATCCTGGAAAGGATCGGTCCGGTTGCTTATAAACTCCGTTTACCCGCCGAACTCAGTGGAGTTCATGATACGTTCCATGTGTCCAACCTCAAAAAGTGCTTATCTGACGAAACGTTGATTTTGCCGTTGACGAGATTCACATCGACAAACAACGGCACTTCGTAGAAGAACCCATAGCAGTAACCGATTGGAAAGAACAAAAGTTACGCAGAAGCAGAATCAAGTTAGTAAAGGTTCAATGAAACTCAAGGCGTGGGCCTGAATTCACTTGGGAAAGAGAAGATCAAATACGCAAGAAATACCCACACCTCTTTCAGAACATGGCTTCTGCCATCGACGTCTCCTAAATTTCGGGACGAAATTCTCTTAACAGGGGGAAAATGTGACACCCGGTAATTTCCCAACCCTATAAACTAAGTAATCAACCTAATAATTAGGTGATTGTGAATATTATGCGCGCTAAATTAGAATCAGCGCGGGCATGTTATGTGCCCCCTGCGCGAGCGCGCTATGATAGTCAGCGCGGGCATGTTATGTGCGCCCTGCGCGAGCGCGCTATGTTAGAATCAGCGCGGGTATTAGTTATGTGCACCCTGCGCGAGCGCGCCATGATAAGAACCAGCGTGGGCATATGTTATATGCGCCATGCGCGAGTGTTTTGGTTTTATGTTTCCATAACTTTATATTGTCTAATGGGTTGACCGTCCCGCATGATGCTAAGGCGGGTGCATCCCAAATCGTTTATGCCCGTGCGGAAGGGGAACTAACCTCCCCGCATGGCGGGAACATTGAGAGCTAGTTTGTCTGAAGCTCCAAGATGGAATTGACTTCAACATGACTGATCACTATGTTGAAATACCAAGACCACCTGGAGAATCTACAAATGAAACTCAATGTCCCTGACTGCGAGAAGGTTACGTACCTACCCGCAGCAAAGAAATGTCCTTCACGCAGAAAGCTATGCGCACAAAGTTATACACGCAGAACACTTAGTCTATTCTCCAGATGTAAGGAGATTATTCCCGCCCAAAAGGAAACAGTAGCGTGTTTCAGAGATTTTTCCACTTTTTACTGTACACTGACAAAAGTACCTGAAAAAGCACACTGTAACATGAAAAGTCAACTGTCAGCCACTCTACTCCCACCAACCACAGACCTGCATGTCCTATCCAAATCAAATCAAAATCTTTTATCCACTACTCCACTTTTAAATAAATAATAATAATTTCCATACTTTATCATCATTACACCTAGATATGAAAAGATTTCAATCCCCTAAAGCAAGGGATTGTGTTCCCTTGAGTTTGCCTATAAATATGTAACCTAAATTATCACCCAAAACACACTTCAAACTTCCCTCTTAAGAACTGCAAACTTGCACTAATCATCTCCCAAGCATCCGTTGTTTTCATTTTCGATCCTGTTACTAGGTAAGCCGAGAATATAACCTTGAGATCTACTTTCCAACCCTTATATTCTCCTATTTCTTATATACTTCTTGTTATTTAATCGTATTCTAGACCTTCAATTCAAAGGCCAACACCAAGAAAACCCGAATCTCGATTAATCCCTTAACAAGAACCACAGGTGAGTCTCACAGCCCCTATTTTCACTGTTTTCACTACTTTTAAACTGTTTTCGGGGCGAGGGACACGTACTTAAATAATGTTTTATCATGGTATACTTACAAGCTATGCAAGCGATTATGTGTTTAAATTATGTTTCATGATGAGCAATGCGAACGGTTATCTATGGTTTTCGATGTATGTGCGCTAGAATTCGAGTAAGTGATCACTTTACCATTGGAACTCGAAGGGTAGGGACTGCTGGTTTGATCCACCCACTCGTAGGGGTCGCACCTCTTTGCATGGACGAGTGCCTAGTATGGTCATGGGGCAGTACTATGGGTTTGAGCCCGCTCGTAGGGGTCGCGCCTCTTTGCATGGACGAGCGCCTTGTTTTCCGGCACAACGTCCGCGCGTAACCCGCGGGACGGAATTATTGATTAGCTCGTAGGGGCAGCGCCTCTTTGCATAGACGAGCACGGTTTTTCAGAAATGTCCACGCGTAACCCGCGGGACGGCATTACATTATTTAGCTCGTAGTGGCAGGGCCACTTTGCATGGACGAGCACGTTTTCCAGAAACGTTCGCGCGTAACCCGCGGGACGGTATTACTTATTTCGCTCGTAGTGGCAGCGCCACTTACACAGACGAGCACGGTTCCCAGTAATGTTCGCGCGTAGCCCGCGGAACGATTTTTATCAGAAATATGTGTCAGATCTATGTTTTCATACGGATTATCAAGCATATGTTTAGACATGAAATCAGAAATGTGTTTCAATATGATTTTTATCAAGACTATGATGCAATGCGATTTATCAAGTTACTAAAACTTGTGAACTCACTCAGTTTATACTGATTCAAATGTTTTACATGTCTTTCAGGAGATAACTAGGTAGCGCATGGAGTCACACTTAGAGCACCTCACGTTGAACATCTAAAACTAGCTTTTTGGAAGATTTTAGTTCTATCCCTTCGATGCGCATGGTTGTTCCCGCCGCGCAAGGGGATATGGCGTGGAAATCTTCAACAGTTTTTATACTTGGATGTTTTTATGTAATTTTTAAACAATGTAATGTATTTGTATTAAACATTTCATGCGCAATGAAAATCTTACTTTGAATGTTTGCAATGGCCCGTGCTTAATTATCAATCCCCACTCACGCGCGCCCGGCTGTTTCCGCCGCTCAGGGCCGGGTGTGACATATTCAAACTTACATGGTTTAAGACCTCAACACTAAATCCACAATTCAACATTTTGTGTTTATATGAATAATTATCTAATCATTTGTTTATGCCTCAAATTGATTACCTGTACGAATGTTAATTTTGATGTTATTTTTAAGCCTCATTAAGTATGATCATACACTCCCCTAACTATTTTAGCTTTGTGTTAATAGACTAGGGCCTCAATATTTATCCGAGTATGATGGTTGTTACCAATTAGAAAGGAATCTCGGTTATTTACTTTACATTTGCAATGGTTGTTGTGATGTTCTATTTACACACATACATTGTGATTACCTCATTATATACATATAACAAAAACTAGTGTATTTCGCACCAACATTCGTGTTGATCAAATCTATTTTTATGCATGCTACATGTTTACTTTTAGGTTGCTTTTGAAGATTGAAGACTCATCACTTAGATGATACCTTTAGGATATTTTAAGGAATTAAATATTTTTGCAATTGTTTGTATTTAATCTTTGAACAAGTTGTACTTGAGTTATTGAATGAAATATATGAGTTGAGAAAATATAGTCACTTTAATAATGTCATTGTGTTCTTGAGCAATCCCTCATGCCCCAGCATGTTCCACCGCCTTTGGTCGGGGTGTGACAGATGGTGATGAGGGTGTGATCGAGGAGATGGAATTGGAACCAGAGGATTACACGGATCTGAGTTAAGATGTTGTTGATGAGCCACTTGACTGGATGAAAGATGACGAAGAGGATGAGCATTCAACATATTGGGAGGATGAGTTTGGTGATGAGTTGGTGGGTTTACCAGTTTTAGAATAACATGATGAAGTTGACCCTGTTGGCGATCTTATCTAGTTAGAGATACTTATCATAGGGAATCCAATAATGGAGTTCATGCATGCACCAAATGAAAAAGAAGAGGAAGTGAAAACGGGGGATGTTCTGAATATGGTGGTAGTTGAGTCACCACATCATATGAAGGTTAGCATGTTTGTGGAGAAACTTGATAGTGGTTAGCCATCGAAATCAACAAAGCCACTGAAGAGGGCGCGTAAATACTTGGACCAGCACGTTTTTAGGGTTCAAAAATGCTACATTAAGAGTTATAGGAGACCACTGAAATGCAAGAATAACCATTTTCCTCATTATATTCCACATATTAGGTTTGGTCTAGGTAAGTTTAAATGTTGGTGGTCTGACCTGTTTGAATGTTTTAAATAACTTTTTAGTTTCACTATGTATTATTTGATTAAAAATGTTGGACGGGTGGAACTAAACGGGTGGACCGGGGTTGAATAAAAGAAAAGCCACCTGATTGAGATTTCGGGATAGACTCCGGCAAAATATTATTCTTTAAACTTAGCTCTTCCCGGGAGGTAACCTGGCAATATGTTTAGTTTTTATTTTTGGTTTTCTTTCTCTGTTGTGTTGGTGTTCCTTTGCTTAATTTCAGGTTGTTCTAGGATTGCTCATGGAAGTTTGACGATTTAGGGGTTGAAACAAGTGTGGGGAGGCCATTTGTTGATTGATTGTCGCTTTCGTTCGAAAAGTAGAGGCTTGGTAGAGAGCACTGGAGTGTGAGGCTTTTGTTCGAATGGAGGGCACATAACACGACTCACGAGACTTTTTTTCACATTTACCAGGGGAGTCTGTTCCACATCATATTTATTTTGGCTTTATTTGTGTTTGTTCCTTGTCTCACATTGAGCACAACGTGAAATTTAAGTGTGGGGATGGAGAACTGAAGTTTTGATTTAATAAAAATGTTAATAAAAATAAACTAATAAAATATTCATAGAAATCATAGAAAACTAAAAATTGTTGAAAAATGTCCCGAAAATTTAAAGGAAAACTTTTGCAAATAATGGAAAACGATAAAAAAAATTGAGATTGGTATATGAGATTAAATAATGATAACACACTAGACATGGGATGCGTCGGTTGGCCCAACCAACTTTGAAAAGTTTCACATGAATATTATTAATATACATAATAGATCTTAAAGTTTGTTGGTTATCATCTTGAAGAGGGATAGTGAAGCTGAAAAGTTGATAAGGCATATGGAGGATTACCTTAATCAGACTATCTTGAAGTGGTGAGAGTTAAATGCAATCAAAATAGCACATCACTATGTTTTTTGAGTGCAAATAACGAGGGGTGGCCCATCGTAATGTCCATTTTTATACAAGATGTAGTCATTAGTTATATTTTTAGGAAAAACATGCCTAAGAGTACAAGAAAAGTATGTTATGAAAGTTACAAGTATTCCTAGAATTGGTCCAAAAAACAATTAGAAAAAGCATTCTCAAAAATTAAAAAAACAGGCCAAAGTGCACGTACTAGACGGGACTGAGAGTTTACCTGTAACCAAGGGGATGGTGATTCTGAGAATACACTATTGGTGCTCGAGGTTTTTAGTCGATAATTTTTTTCTTAGGGAATACATAGGATAAAATCCGATAAGAATTTAGGGCATGCTTGTTCGACCTCAATCGACCTATCATCCATATTTCCATATAAGTGTATTTTCTTCTTACCATTAAAGGGTTCTTAGCTTACAGTGATATGTTGAACCAGTCTGCTTCAACCCTGTTAAATTTGTCTTAGTTATGCTTGAGTTGGGGGTAAGTGGATCTGTAACTCTTTAGGTGTGTGACCCATAGGTTTATTGAAATAACTTGCACTTAATTATTAAATATGATTGCAGGCTTGATAAACTGGTGGCTGGGTTTAAGTGGACAACAATAACAGGAATTTGGACTTTGGCTTCGATATTTGGACTTCATTACGCTTTACTACAGTCGATATGTACACTTGTCTGTATAGTGGTGTAGCATTAGTAGAGTCTAGGTTTATAAATTTAAAACTAGAGTGTCTAGGTTAGTTTAAGTTTTTATAGACCGCATTTTAGCACATCTAGTTTTTGGCACCGTTGTCGGGGTTACTTAGGTGATAGCGAAACTAGCATTGATTGAACTTAATTGGATAATTGTTTTTTTTGTCTTGAGTTGTGGTGTGTCTTCGGAGTCTGTGTCTTAGATTTAGCATGTCTAGTCGTCTTTAGGTTAATTTATTTTTTGTTTTATTTTATCGAGTCTAGTTAACATGTTTAAAAGATCGAGTCAGTTTAGGAGTATTTTATATCAAAGATGTTGGAAAGAGCTGAAGAAGAGAAACGTGAAAGTATTCGAAAATTAGACGCAATATAAGGCAAGCTTGATGAGTTGATAGAAATAGAAAGACTCCATAAATTTGAGGCAATGGAAGCCAATATTGATGAGTTGATAGAAATAGAAAGTCTCCGTAAATTAGAGGAACCAGAAGCTAGGTTAGACGAGTTAAGTGCTAGATATCAAATTGGGAGTTTTTCTTACAAGGAGCAGCCAACCGGCTATAAAGAGGTGGAGGTTTTGTGTGAGGATATCACTTTGGAACCAGAGACGATAATGGACGAGACAGTACCACCTCAAGTTCAAGAAGATGTTAAATCTACATATCAGTACCCCACATTTTTGAGCTATGAAATAGAACCAACGAATGATGACTTTTGGAAAGATGAAGATGAGGGTCTGACTGAGAAGACGGAATTGAAGCCGGTGGATTACACATATCTGAATGAAGATTAGGGTGCCAATTTATGACACTGACCTGTTAGCATGACGCGACGCGACACGACATCGGTTTTAGCAGGCTTGGGTTTGAGCTTAACAGGTTCCGTGTCATAAACAGGTCAACCTGTTTAAAACATGTTAAAATTCATGTCCTAACATGTTAAAGACATAATAACCTGTTATTAACCTGTTTATATTTTATAATTTAAAAATTAAATAAATAAACTTCTAAAGTCCTAAACCTAAAGGCATACTTATATACGACATTTCACTCATATCTGCCAATATTATATTTTTAATGAATGTTATAATTTGCTTCTATGGTTTTTGTTTCAAGTACGTTATGTATTTGCGGTTTTTTGTTTCATATATGTTAAAGAATGTGGTTTTTATTTCAAATATGTTATGGATTGTGTATAAATTAAGACTTTTATGCTTTTCAAAAAATTTATTTCATTACACATGTATTATTTATTGTATGTTTAAACAACTCCCTTAACAGGCCTTAACAGGTTAACTTGTTACTAAGCAGGTCCGTGTTCGTGCTTCGAAAAAATGAAACGATTAGTTATCGCGTCGTGTTCGGGTTTAGTAAAACGGGTCATCGTGTCTTATAGTGTCGTGTCTTATCGTTTCGTGTCCGACTTGTTATGACAACCCTAGCGAAGATTTTGAGGATCCACTTGACCAGATGGAAAATGACGAAGATGAGGAGTGTTTCGGACAAAAAATCTGCTAAGGATAATGTATCCGAATTTGTAAAAGTGAGGTATAGTGCTAATACGATAACGGTGAATGTATAAATGAAATCCTGATGAACACAGCGATGTGATTACGAGGGAAAAAACTCTTGATTATGATAATCTTACTTCGGTCAAAAATTAACAACGTAATCTTTGGTCGAATTGCTTCGGTCAAAGATTAACAACGTAATCTTTGCTCGGATTGGTACGTGATTATGATAATCTCCGGCACCAAAAACTCCCGGACAGTGAAAACTATCACCGTCAACTTTATTAATGACAAAAAAGGTGGTTACAAGTGTTGTGGAGTTGTTGATCAACGAATGCTATGTGTGCGATTACAGATATCTTAGCAGCTAGAATACGTGTGAATGTGTGTCCTCGGGTTGATCACCACTCAATGTTTATAAAGGAAACAAAAATAACTAACTAACCACTAGGTCATAAAAATCCGCTAGTCTTCCACTCTCTTCTATCGTACAGTTTGACCACGTGATTATTGAAGTTCAATAGTGAAATAAATGGTAGACTAGGTCTATGAGCCGTTGCAGCTATTAACATCAGTCTTCATGCAAAAATTATCCGTTGCTACAAATGATTACTAAGGATCCTCAATCCAGCTTCAGCTAGAGAGTTCTTCAGAAGGATAACTGATCCAAGCTTGTCACTAAGAACAACATATCCTTAATAATTAATTTATTCTGGCTTAACAATTGCCCCCAATTTGGCGGTTGATGATAATATCACAGCTGTCAAATCGCGTTCAAATTTCGAAACGTCTGCATAAAATCAGATAACAAGAAACAAATAGGGGTTAAAGAATAAATAAATAATTAACATAGGGATCAAAGATAAAACCCAATTTCATTTATATCTTCCGCATTCCGGAAGCTTCTTATCTTCAATCCTCTATATTTCAGGTAATCATATATCCCTTTATCTCTTTATATTCCATTGTGATTAATGTCTATCAACACTGTTTCCTCAAATTCTTCTAGCCAAATGGACGTGAATCCGAAAAGTCAAGGGTTTCTGCAAAACCCTTCATCGGAAATTTGCAAATTTACCGGTCCTAAAATCGATCAAGTCGCATCCTGTTTTTCCTCCCAACACCATTTTCAGACCTTACGACTCATCTATCCTGAGTGACGCATCATCGAAGGCGTGGGTTCGCTTTCCAGCATGCCCCTTTTTTCTTGGTTACTCTTATCCATTCCCGGAGTTCACCCAGAGATTTTTTACCCTTACCGGCATAAGCTATGTGCAAGCTATGCCTATGACTTGGCGAATTTTATTCACCCTTGAAGAAATTATCTCCGATCACAACCTCGATTTCGGACTTTCTGAACTGTCATACGTATATTCCTTGTACACCCATGGTTCCACCCGCTATTTGCTTAAATCCAAACCCCATCAACCGATTCTGCTCGATAAAGTCACACAAAATGATTCTCACTGGAAGAATAAATTTTTCTTTGTTAAACGTGACTCTATCCCAAACGGAAACAACCTTCCAAATAAATGGATTAAGCGTGGTAGGATTTCAGTCTTCTAACGTTGGTCCTTGATTTAGGTTGGAATACTGATTTGTTTCTTTCTTTGGTACAGTGGAGAATTTTGCACATCTTGCCAAGCTTTCGGGGACCAAGGAAAGGGTAGCTGCATTCCTCAAGTTGAGCCCGACCATTAGATCCTTTAAGATTAGGATCTCTGATTCAGAACCAGAAATTGAACAGTCATACACTTCTCCTCAAAACAATATGTCAAGTAAGTATAAATTGTATAGATAAGTATTTAATTTTATTAATGAAAAAGAATGACTTATCTGTTCTGTTACATTTTAAGGCATGTCGAAGTCTGCTAACAAATCTGCTACTAAGTTCTCGTTGGACGATATTGACCATTTGATCTCTCCAAAGATGGTTAAAAAGGAACCATCCAAGTCTGTTGTTGTTGCTCCCATACCTCACATTATGACTACCATGACTAAGGTTGAGCCTGGGAAGAAGAGGAAGCAGCCGGAGTCACATGCTAAGATCCAGAATGCCGAGAAGCATCTTCAAGAGGCGGTTACTAATGCAGTTAATGAGGTAAGGATCCTCAATTCTGTTTGTTATTTTTATCAAATATTTGTTGTTGATCCTGAACCTTTGGCTTGTAGGGCACCCGAGGTTTCCACACTTATTACGGGCCTATTATCAAGGATCTTGAGGAGACTCTGACTGGGATGAGGACTCTTGCTGCAGCCAAGGACAAACATGTAGCCAAGTTGACAATAGAGAAGAAGCAAGCTGACTCCCAAGTTCATGCCATGGAAATGAAGATGAAAGAAGGGATCAAGGCGGCAACTGATGAGGCAAAGATGTCAGCAGCCAAGCTCATACTTCAGGCAAGGATCCAATTTGTGACTGAAGCGAACGGCCCTTCCTTTGAAAGGACCAATTGGGAGGTGGACGAATGGAAGAAATCCTTGGCAAGGCTAGGCGGAGCAGAGGATAGTGAAGATGCTGGTAAGGATGCTGGTGAGGAGGAGAAGACTGTAGAGGAAGGCGAGGCTGGGATCAGTGGTGCGAAGGATGCAGGTGATGATGGTTAAGGAAAAGAGGCAACCGCTGAAGGGGATGCCATGGAGACAGGCAATGAGGGATGATAAAGACAAGGCCCGAGCTTGTTTCGTTTTTCTTTTGATGATGTTTTTATGAACAAGTTGGTTATGTATTTTAAGACAAGGGTAACTTAGTATGAAGGATCTATGATCCTTAAGACAATTTGCGGGGGTTACAAAGGTGGATGGATCCTCTGTTTGTGGGGATGAAACCTTTGATGTCCCTATTTTTAACTTTCCTGCACTCATGAACAGTTAGTAGTACTCACTTAACCCGGATGGATGGTCCATCTTTTGCATGATGAAGTCCGGGTTAAGAATTTTGGATAAGTCCTAGTGACTTATTTTAAATAATATAAAACTTTTAAGTATTTGCCTGTTATGTTATTTTGAAAGTTTGTTTAATTATAGCTTTAACTCCATTGAAGGTTTAGGAAAAATAATTTTGAGTAAAAGATTGTTAGGATATAAATCCTTATTAAAATTACTTAGGACAGAATATCCTCAAAGGAATAACCCTTTAAACTGAAACACCCAAATTTATTGCAACTAAGACAATATAAATCCATTAATAGAGATCATACCAGAAGGTCTAGGTAGACCTAAGTTACCATAAATATTGAACCTTCAATGATCCTTGAAGTATTAATCTTAGGATTTTGAATCCATAGAACTTTGTCTTCGTGATAAATTTAGAAAATCTGTTGCATACAATTTATAATGTTAACTGGGATCAAACCCATTAAGCTGGGGACAAGCACAAATAATAAACTGGGGACAAGCCCGTGCAATCTGGGGACAAGCCCGTGCAACTGGGGACAAGCCCGTGTAATCTGGGGACAAGCCCATGCAACAGGGGACAAGCCTAAATACAGGGGACAAGCCCAAATACGGATGTTAACTGGGGACTCGCCCAACCCGGGATTTAGCCCATACGAAGATAACGTGAAAACTTTATAAACCGATGGTATGGTACGTCTACCATAATTCGTAAGATCCTCCATATAGCCTAAAACAACGAAATTGTCAGCCACTAAGCGTGTACTGGTCTCACTTCCCCGGACTATACGTTAGATAACGTGCACTCCAGGCAAGAGTGTAGAAACTCTATTTATAAGAAAGGTGAAAACCTTTAAACCTTAGAGGACATGACTTGAAGATATCTGATCCTCATACTTTTGGCTATGAGCCGTTAAAGTGGTTAGCTATTAATAAAGAATCTACATATACTTGAAGATATCTGATCCTCATACTTTTGGCTAATTGCAAACCTATGATTAGAGCTTCATATTCTACTTCATTGTTTGTTTCTTGAAACTCACAAGCTATGGACTGGGGTACTGTGGTGATTTCAGTAGGATACCCAATCCTGTTCCTCTCATGTTATCAGTGAAGAGTGTCCAAGGATCCTTGGTCTCTTCTAGTTGTTGAACCTCCTAGTCAACTTCTTTTTGCATATCTCTACTGAAATCAGCCACAAAGTCTGCGAGTGCTTGTGACTTGATGGCTGTTCTTGGCTCATACTGAATATCATATGCACTCAGCTTCACAGCCCACTTGGCCATCCTACCTGATAACTCTGGCTTTCTAAGGACATTCTTAACAGGATAATTAGTTTTCAAAATAATAGTATGAGTCTCAAAGTAATGTCTTAATTTAGTGGAGGCCATAATAAGTGCGAGAATTAACTTTTCTAAATGAGAATACCTGGCTTCCGCATCTAAGAGACTCTTACTTACATAATAGACTGGGTGTTGTTCACCTTCATGTTCTTTTACAAGAACAACACTTACAGCATTACCTGACACGGCTAAGTAGAGATATAAGGATTCTCCATCCACAGGCTTCATCAGAGCTGGAGTTGAGGATAAGTAATCCTTTAAGGCTCTCAAAGCAGCCTCATGTTTTTCCGTCCACTCGAACTTTTTATTCTTTCTAAGGATGTCATAGAAATCCTTGCATTTCTCGGGAGATCTTGAGATGAACCTGTTAATAGCGGCTATCATTCCTGTGAGCCTTTGGACATCCTTGGCATTTAAAGGTGACTTTAGGTTGATAATGGCTTCTATCCGCCTCTTGGTGACCATGTACCCTAGAAACTTTCCAGCCTTAACACCAAAATGGCATTTCGATGGATTTAGTTTCATATTGTACTGATCAAGGATGTTGAACGCTTCCCCAAGGTCTCTAAGGTGATCCTCAGCTTTCTTCGACTTTACCACCATATCGTCTATGTATACCTCCATAGGCTTGCCCAACTGATCCTTGAACATAATGTTGACTAGTCTTTGGTATGTTGCCCCTGCATTTCTTAGTCCAAACGGCATAGCAGTATAAGAGTATATGCCGGTAGGAGTCACGAATGTTGTATCCTCTTGATCAGATGGTTCCTTCTAAATTTGTTGGAATCCAGAGGAAGCATCCATAATGGTAAGCATTTCATGTCATGTCGTTGCATCCACCATGGAATCTATATGTGGTAATGGGAAAGGATCCTTGGGGCATGCCTTGTTTAAATTCGTAAAATCGACACACACCCTCCACTTTCCATTCTTTTTTGAAACAACGACCACATTAGCTAGCCATCGAGGATACCAAACCTCTCTGATCATACTGGCTTTAAGAAGTTTTTCAACTTCTTCTTGTATGATCTTGTTCCTCTCAGAAGCGAATTTCCTTTGCTTCTGATGGACGGGTTTAACAGATAAATCAAGGCCTAATTTATGAGTGATTACCTCTTTTGAAATACATGTCATGTCTGAGTGCTTGAAGGCAAAGGTAGATTTTCTTCTCCCTAAGAAGGATACTAAATCCTCCTCAATCTTACTTGGGATACTGGATCCTAGGAACACCTTTACCTCTGGATCCTCGGGGTCCAATGATACTTCTTTAAGGTCTTTCTCCCGAGCTCCCAGCACGTCCCTAAGATGTTGCTGTGGTTGCTATGCTATAGTTTGTTTGGCTGTGGGCTTCATTGATGAAGAATAATAGTTCTGGGCCTCCGCTTGATCACCAACTATTTTTACAACTCCCCATGGAGTAGGTAGTTTGATGCATTGGTGATAAGTTGAGGCCACTGCCTTCATTCCATGTAGCCAGGGCCTACAAAAGATAACATTGCAACAAGAAAGGTTATCAATAACACAAAATTTTTGATATGAATATAACCCTTCAATATAAATTAGGAGGTTGATGTCCCCCAATGTCTTCTTGGTTTCTCCATTGAACCGACTAGCACTGATGTTCTAGGAATGATCTCCGACTCCGGTATGTTCATCTTCTTGTGGACATCATGCTGGATAATGTTGACGGATGGTCGGGTATTTTGTATATATATTAATGTATTAATTATCTAGTTTTATTTAGTATATTGTTAGAAATTTGGTACTTCATACGTGCTTTTGTATTTCAGGTAATTGATCGTTAAAGATGCTAAATGAGAGACCTGTACGAGCATGGAATGATATCCCGGGAAGACTGAAGCATTATTTGATGTCTTGGGAAGTGTTTCAAGGATTTGGGAAGAGTATAGATGAGTGACCATAAGCCGATGCTAAAACTGAACAAGATGGGTTGACGAAATGCGACCTTGAAGTAAAACGAGCATATCCTGGGCTAGAAAACGAGTTACGAGAGCCATAATATATTAATCTTGGGTTTCTCGACGAGAGGAATCTGTAAATGAGGTTTTCTTAGGTCTTGGTACGCGTGGCCATCGCGTACCGCGACGGGTGTGTAGACGGGATTTTTTAGTTTATATTATCTTTTTCATGAAGAAAACCCTAACTCCGTTTAGACGAACCATAGACGATTCCAGCAGCTCCAAGAGGCGATTTCCACCATTATAGCCTGTGGCAAGACCATCCACATGATCCATATCATCCGTATCGAAGATTTGATGATGTCTAGGCTCGGCTAATCTCCTAGAATCGCACCCGGGATGTATAGTTTGTAACCATTTAGAGTTTTTCTCATGTGATTAAGTATACTTATGTTTTGATTATTGAAGATTGATATATGATTATTGATGTTTAGTGTTTCTGTGTGTTCGGTCGGTTTAGGTTTACGTTGGTCTGAAAGATCTGTTATCAATTGCTAGATAATTAGTCATATAACTGTTTGGTTAGATTGAATACGATAAAATGTACAATTACTCTTAACTGAGTCACACTGGAAATGACTGTTTGATAACCAGTGCCGTGTGTAAAGTTATGGTTGACGTCTAAGGTTTTGTCTGGTTTATCAGTTTTCAGTTAATCGTTGATAATCAATCTGTTAGGTTGGATGAGATACTTTTTGGTTGCTTACTTGAATTCCCGGGTGTGGTTTGCTTTGTTAACTGTTTACAACTCGTTTATTTGTTCATTGCTTAGGTCTCTTAATTCAAAATATTGCTTGTGTGATCATCACTAAAACCAGTTACTTCATAATTATAAATCTGTTACACGAATTGCATTGACCACATACTCCTTGTGATACGATACCCTACTTGCTCTATCTATTTAGAATAATTAGGTTTTTGATTGACTCAAACGACGGTCATCATTGACCGAGCTCCCACCGTCAACTAGGATCCTGCGTACATAATGGTTAGCTATAAATAAAGTACTAATCAAACTTCATGATGAGGATCCTGGATGTTTAGCTTGTCTTCTTCATCGAAGAAGATCCTTTTGTCCGTTGTTAGGGTGGTGGATACCATTGGTCGGTCTACGTTATCCATCTTGATTTCTTTGGCAAGTCTTCTTGCTGCAGAGAAAGAAGTTCCACAAATGTCTGAACCTCCAGAGATGAAATTGACCATTCGGGCATGCAGCTTATCTTGGTGAGGATCCTGGACCCTTGAGTCGAAGAAGATTATCTGATCAGTCACTCGAGTAGTGGGGATGAGCGGTCTTCTTTCATCGTCCAACTCGAATTGTTCTGTGGAACAAGAAGTTTGAAATATGTCGTAGTCTCTGGAGACGAAGTTGATCACGTGAGTTTCTGGTGGTGGTGGTGCTCTTTGAGGAAGATCTTCAGGATCCTAGATTTTGGATTCCTTCCTTCCCAAGAGCTTTTTAAAGTGGCCCGCGCTTAGGAGGTATCCAATTTCCCTCCTTAAGCCAATGCACTCGTCTGTCATGTGGCCAAAATCTTCTTGGAAGGCACACCACTTAGACTTATCTTTGAAGGTAGTCAGCTTTTCGTTCTTTCGGGGCTATCTTGCTTTCTCCCCTAGATCCTTCATAGCACATATTAAGCCATGTGTATCTACGAAAAAGCAATATTCTGAGATGCAAGGATAGTCTTCATCATCATCCCCTTCTTCAATACCTCGAACATTCTGATTGTTAAATTTGGTGTAGGGCCTCGAGTTGTTGTTCTTGTAGGAGAATCTATGTTTCTTGTCGGGAGATTCTTGCTTTGTTTGACTCCCCAGACGATCCTAGATCCTCTTGTCATCTTCCAACCGAATGAATCTAAGCGCCCTGTTTCTGACTTCATCTAAGGTCCTGCATGGAGTCATCACAAGATCATCATAAAAGGGGGAGCCCCTGTGAAGTCCCATCTTGAATGCCTCAACAGCTATAACCATGTCAAGATTTGGGATTTCTAGAGCTTCCCTACCAAACTTAGTAACGAAATCCCTAAGGGATTCATCACTTGGTTGGATAACGCGGTATAAATCACTAGTTAACTTCTCGAATTTCCTACTACAGGAAAATTGACCATTGAACAAGTTAACTAAATGAGAAAATGATGTAACAAAAAAGGGAGGAAGACTTAGCAGCCATTTGAGCGCAGATTCTGTTAGTGTGGATCTGAAACCCTTGCAAAGACAAGCCTCCTTAAGCCTTTAACGGATTGGATTAATCTCCATCCTCTCCCTGTATTGGGCAACGTGCTCTTCAGAATCTGTGGTCCCATCATAAGTCTTAATGTTAGGAGTCTGAAATCTTTTAAGGATCTCAGCGTCACAGATAGGTGGAGCTAATCTGGACAACTTGTGACTACCCTCTGGAATTTCAGGGATCGGACGGACCACCCCTGGTACACTGGATATCATATCCTTGAGTTTTTGCAGCTCCTTAGCCATAGCTTGGTTAATACGTGCATCCTGCATGGAACCACGATTAGCATCTAAGGATATAGGATCATACAAGTTACCTCTTTGCTGAGTGAAAGTCGGCATTCCGGACGAGTAGCCGAGGTAAGATGAGTCTGCTACAGGAGTTGGACCACCCGACGCGATAGTCTACATGTGAATGAAATCTCCTTAATGGATTTTGGAGGATCTTTGATGTTGAAACCCTAAGGATCCTTGATTCTGGAAGCTAGATCCTTGAGGTTGGTAATTATAGGATCCTGGATTATATATCCCAGAAGATCCTGGTTGAAGGATGGATGATCCTTGTTGGAAGTAGGAGGATCCTTGAGTGTGCTGACCCATAGACCCTGTTGAAGGATAGATGATCTTAGCTGAAACAGTGAGGATTCTTGTGCCTGCGGACCCATGGATCCCTGGTGAAGGATAGATGATCCTTGCGAGAACTGAGCCATGGATCCTAGACTGGTGAAATGCAGCATCCTGGGCATAAGAGGAGTGTTATCCTACACAGGCTTCTTAGTCTTCTTGAGATCTTCTATCTCACGAAGGATCCTCTGGTTGGTCTTGTTCTGTTGCTCCATATATGCTTTAATCTGTGAAAACATAGATGAAACATCATTGTTAGTATTAACCATCGGCACAGCAGCAATGGTTTTTGAGCTCTTGAAGACTGGTAGTTGGGTCTTGCTTCCAACAGAAGCAGGCCGTTGTGCTCCCGTGATTGGTAGAGGCATCGGTGGCAAAGTCCTTGATGAGAGAGGAACCGATGACGGCATGGTTGATGAAGCAGAGGTCGATTGAGAGGCCATTGAAAGTGATATGGGTATTAAAAATCGAGAATTGACAGGAATAGTATGGATTATAGCACCAATTGCCCCACGGTGGGCGCCAAATTGTTTTAGACAAAAATCTGCTAAGGATAATGGATGCAAATTTGTAAAAGTGAGGTACAGTGCTAATACGATAACGGTGAATGTATAAATGAAATCTTGATAAACACAGCGATGTGATTACGAGGGAAAAAACCCTTGATTATGATAATCTTACTTCGGTCAAACATTTACAACGTAATCTTTGGTCGAATTGCTTCGGTCAAAGATTAACAACGTAATCTTTGGTCGGATTGGTACGTGATTATGATAATCTCTGGCATAAAAAACCCCCGGACGGTGAAAACTATCACCGTCAACTTTATTAATGACAAAAAGGTGGTTACAAGTGTTGTGGAGTTGTTGATCAACAAATGCTATGTGTGCTATTACAGATATCTTAGCAGCTAGAATGCGTGTGAATGTGTGTCCTCGGGTTGATCACAACTCAATGTTTATAAAGGAAACAAAAATAACTAACTAACCACTAGGTTCTAAAAATCTGCTAGTCTTCCACTCTCTTCTATCGTGCAGTTTGACCACGTGATTATTGAAGTTCAATAGCGAAATAAATGGTAGACTAGGTTAGGAGCCGTTGAACCTATTAACATCAGTCTTCATGCAAAAATTATTCGTTGCTACAAATGATTACTAAGGATCCTCAATCCTGCTTCAGCTAGAGAGTTCTTTAGAAGGATAACTGATCCAAGCTTGTCACTAAGAATAACATATCCTTAATAATTAATTAATTCTGGCTCAACAAGGAGCATGCACCATCTTGGGAGGATGAGTTTGGTGATGAGCTGACGGGTTTACCAGTTTTTGAATAACATGGAGAACTTAACTCTGTTGGTGATCTTATCTAGTTAGAAACACTAATCATGGGAAATCCAGCAATGGATATCATTCGTGCACCATACAAAATTGAAGAGGAAGCGGCAACAGATGAGGATCATAATATGGTGGTAGTTGATTCACCACATCATATGAAGGTTAGCATGTATGTGGAGAAACTAAATAGTGGATCGCCACCGGAATCGACAAAGCCATAGAAGAGGGCGCGGAAATACTTGGACCAACACGTTTTTAGGGTTCAAATAAGGTACATTAAGAGTTGTCAGAGAACACTGAAACGCAAGAATAACCATTTTCCTCATTATATACCACATAATAGGTTTGGTCTGGGTAAGTTTAAGTGTTGGTGGTCTGACCTGTTTGAATGTTTTAAATTACCTTTTAGTTTCACTATGTGTTATTTGATTAAAAATGTTGGACGGGTGGAACTAAAAGGCTTAGACCGGGGTTGGATAAAAGAAAATTCTTCTGATTGAGATTTCGGGAGCGAGTTCGGCGAAGACTCATATGTAAACTTAGCACTTCCCGAGAAGCAACCCGACATTATGTTTTGTTTTATTTTTGATTTTCATTCTCTATTGTGCTTGTGTTTCTTTGCTTTCTTTCAGGGTTGTTCCAGAATTGCTTAGGGAAGTTTGATGATTTTGGGGGTTGAGTCAAGTGTGGGGAGGCCATTTGTTGATTGATAGTCGCTTTAATTCAAAAGTGACGGCTTGGTAGAGAGCACTGGAGTGTGAGGCTTTCATTAGAATTGGGTGGCACATAACAAAGTTTATGATCTATTATGTATATTAAAGTGGTGAGAATTAAATGCACTTTGAGATGAGAATTAAATGCACTTCAATAGCACACCACTCTGATTTATGAAAGTAAATAACAAGCAGTAGCGCCTCGTAGCGTCCATTTCTATAAAAGCTTTAGTCATTAGTTATATTTTGAGAATAAAGATGCCTGAGAGCACACAAAAAAGGTATGTTTTGAAAGTTATAAGTATTCCTAGAATTGTTCAGAAAAGCAATTGAAAAGGACGCATTCTCAAAATTAGAAAAGAGAGGCCAAAGTGCACATACTAGACCGGATTGAGGGTTTACATGTTACTGACGGGTGGTCCATTGGACAAGCCTTAAGTGATTTAAGACCGTTAATATTCATGCGTTTAATTGGTTTAACTTTTTGAATTGGATAACTACGTTTACTCGTATAATGGCAGGTTTGAAAAGCTAGATGATAAATTACGAGAACGTGGGAGAAAATGGTGAAGAAAACGGACGTGGAACGAAGAAACTATGAAGAAATCAAGAAAATAAGAATTGAGGGTGAAGACCACCGTAGCTTACGGTACCCACCGTAAGCTACGGTGGGGGCTGGAGAATTATAACTGTCGTTAGGCAGTTTTGTTCTACCGTGGGTTCTTGGAAGCCACCGTAAGCTACGGTGGCCACCGTAGCTTACGGTGGGCGCGACTCTGGAATCGTAACTGCCCTTATTTACTTGTATTTTGGACGGCTTTTGGTATTATTATCACATCTTCTCATCCTAGAGTGACCTAGAGGCGATTTTAAGGTTCTAGAGATCAATTGTGAGTGCGGTAATCATTAGACAATTGTTTTTAATCTGTATGACAATTATAATTGAAGGGATAACGAGCTGAAACATGCTCGGCTAAATCCTTTGTGTTTTCCGTCGGATTGTAAGTTTTATTATGTTTGTTTGGTTGAATGTTTAGACATTTTCTAAGATAATATTTGATCTTATTGATTTCATTATTATGGTGTTTATGTATTGGTTGATAGATTGTTAGTTTATCGATTTTGTGTTCTAAACCGTCAGTTCTTGGTCCTTTAAGTAATCGAGATTAATCGGGAGGGATTCAGGGTTGGAAAACTAATTGGTTTTTGAGTGATTACCTTGCGTTTTATAATCCAAGTACTTGATCTTCAATTATCGCAATCGTTTACATAAACACGAACTTTATCTATTGTTCATCTCATTAAACATTAACTGTAACATTCACGGAAACCTGAAACCGAGGGAAGGCATATTGTCTCATATTGATTAAAACTCGTTTAATTGCTTTAGTTCTTTTTGTTATTCAAATCAAACAACCGAATCATTGAATTTACTTTTCGCACTTAGTTTAATATAGTTTAATTAAAAAGCTACTTAGTAACACATTTTACACAAACTCCTTGTGTTCGACACCCGCTTATCGCTATCTAATTAGTTATAATCTGTTTAATTTTTAGTGAGTCTTCGACCTCACGTCAAATTTTGGCGCCATTTCCGGGGAGTAGTGCGCAACGTGTGTTAGCTTAAGTAGTTTATGTTTGTTATTTTCGGGTTTACGATGGTTGTGTTAGTGTGCAGGTACCTACAGGTGTATACATACTAGAGGTTCTAATAGGTCATCACTACTAGTTATTGACCCCGAGATTGAAAGAACGCTTCGAAGAAACAGAGTTTTACTTCGAGAGAACAAGCTTCTTGGTTCTCCAAATGCATCAAACAACAACATGGATTCACCAGTTCCCACTTCGGGTCAAACAATTCCAACCACACCTCCACCAATCACTACTAATATACCTACAGCATCAAGTGAATTACAACCACCACCCACAACCGAACCCGTCCCTGCTCAATTCACCTACACAACATCATCCACATTGCCACCTATTACTAATCTTTTTCCTAACTTTTCGTCACCATCATCTCAACAAAATCAACAACCACCCTTTCAATAATCACAATCAAGCTACCAATATCAACCCCAACCTTTTATTCAACATTCAAGAACACAAGGTGACGGATACGGATATGGGTTTGACAGTGAATTTGAGGGGTATGAAGTGGAAGGTTACTACATGGGAGGTGATGAAAGCAAAAGGGTAAATATGGGAAATTTTGGTTATGGTCAATGGCATCAACCAGAACAGTTGCAAGAGCTTAATCGACAACAACCACCGCCGGTTATTCAACAAGAAGCTCAACCACCAGTTCAACAACAAGCTCAAAAACAACCACCGGTTGTTGTTAATCAAGTTCAACCGCCACAGATTATTCAACAACCGCAAGGGCAACCTCAAGATCAACAATTCCAACCACAAATGCCCCAAACACAGTTTCAACAACAATTTACGCAGCCAAGGCGCAAATGGGTCAACCAAGAGTACCAATGGGGTTACCAAGAAGGCATGCAAGAGAGATGGTATAGGGGATTGAAGCCCATTTCTGACCCATAATTACTAATAATCCGTCTCCGGTGGTTATCCGTCATAATCAACAAGGGAGGACATTCGAGGTGAGAACAAATTCACTTCAAAGTCTTCCGAAGTATAAGGGTCTAGCAACGGAGGAACCTTACTTTCATTTGGAGGCATACGACTCCATTTGCAACACGATTGGGGGTCAAGGTTTTACATCAGATGAGGTTAAGTTGGTTCTATTTCAGTTTTCGTTGGAAGACAAGGCGAAGAGATGGTTTTACACTTTGCCTTCCGCGTCCATTTATACTTGGGCCGAAATGCAACAAAGATTCTTGGAAGAATTTTACACGGCCCAAAAGACCAAAGATGCGAGAAAAAGTTTGAGAACCTTCCAACAACAATCGGAGGAAATGTTTCATGAAGCATATGAGAGGTTTAACATGATGATTAATAATTGTCCCCATCATGGTATTGCTCTTTGGGAGTTGTTAAATGTGTTTCATGAGGGGTTGAGTATGGAGGATTAACGAGATGATTTGGCATATTTGGAACAAACGGCGGTCACTTCAAAGAGAAAGGCCCAAACCGGTAGAAGAGCAAGACTGGCGATTGGTAGACCTCAAGTGCAAGCCGTGGAAGAAGGAAACGTACAAACCACTAATCAGGTAATTGATGTTTGTACAAATTGTAACGAGTTGGGTCATGCTTCGGAGGTATGTATGCTAGGTCAAGCACCGTTGGAGGAGGTGAATGCACTTTAAGGGGGAGGTGGTAGGAATTACAACATGAACTCCAACACCTATCATCCCAGGTTAAGAAATCACCCAAATTTTCGATATGGAAACCCGGCCACTCAATCTAACCCGAATTTTCAAGGAAATCAAGGAAATTATGTTCCTTGCCAACAATACAATAACCAAGGTAATTTTCATGGCGGGAATAATCAAGGGTTTCAAGGTCAAGGGGGTGGCGGTCAAAGTGGGTCAACGGGTCAAAGTTCATCAACTGGAAATGAAGTTATGGATATGTTGAAGTTGATGCAACAAGACATGCAACGAAGAAATCAACTTAATGAAGTGAGAATGCAAAAGGATGAAGTTAGAGATAAGGCCATACAATCGTTGATCACACAAATGGGTCAACTCGTAACTGAAGTGTCGGACTTGAAGAAGAATAAGGGTCAATTGCCAAGAGACACAAAGGTAAATCCTTTTCATAACTCATCTGGAATGTTCCTATTAACCACGTTAGTGTATTAAGAAGTGGTAAAGAGTACAATAAGGATTTATCACCGGGTGTAGTTGATGGGGAAGTTGAGGATATTACGGGTAATGAAAGTGATGATGAAATAGTAACAAATAAACCCACTAAACATGTCACTTTTGAAAAATCGTTACAAAATCCGAGTCAAACTTCAAATTAAAAAGATAAAAATACGGAAGTGGAACCAAATGCGGTTCCATTTCCCTCGGCTTTACTTGACCCGGGTAAGAAAAACATCATTTCAAGAAGGGGTCCTCAAAAAGAAGATATGTGGGACGTTTTTAAACAAGTCAAAGTGAATTTACTGCTACTTGAGGAAATCAAACAAGTGCCTTCGTATGCTAAGGTTTTTAAATAATTATGCACTCAAAAGAGGCAACAAAAAGTGCCTCTACGAGTGGATTTAACTGAGCGGGTAAGTGCAGTCTTAAAAGGAGATCTTCCTCCTAAGCTTCAAGATTCGGGAAAGCCCTTAATTAACATTCAAGTAGGAGATTTTCAAATGTCTAAGGCGTTTCTAGATCTTGGGGCCGAAGTAAGAATTCTTCTGTGGGTATATATGACCAATATGATTTTGGTCCTTTAAATCAAGTTGAGACAACAGTTGTGTTAGCCGATTTGTCTCATAAACTCCCCCGAGGAATTGTGCGGATGTGATAGTAAAAGTTGAAGAATTTTACTATCCGGTTGACTTTTTGGTCTTAGATTACTCATCGGTTGATTCGACCCAACAACAAAATGTTATATTGGGTCGATTGTTTTTAAACACCGCTCATGCTATTATTGATTGTCGATCAGGTACGGTTGACATGGCTTTTGGAAATAGGAAAATGAGATTAAATGTGTTCACTAACGGATCTAATTCTTTATGTGGTGATGAGTGTTTCATGCAGATATTGTTGACATGTGTGAACTGCATGATTATGAGGAATATGCTTTGGAAGCATGTGTTTGTGATTTTTCTCAACAGGTACATCTTTGTGAATTGAGGATGGAAGAGAAGAATCAAGACGTGTTAGCGGTAAAAGAAGGACGACCACCATGGACTCATCAGATTGAAAGTCTACTGGCCGAGATCGATTTGGGTACATAACCGTCCTTGGAAAGCCCATCGAAATTGGAATTGAAGGATTTGCCTAACCAGTTGAAGTATGCGTTTTTGAGGGATAATGACACACTACCGTTCATTACTGCATCTAATCTGGAGGAGTCTCAAGAGCAAGAGTTGTTGAAGGTGTTGAAGACGAATAACGCAGCCATAGGTTGGACAATTGCCGACTTAAAAGGCATTAGTCCATCTATAGTCATGGACAAAATCATCACCAACGAGGATGCAAAACCAACCCAAGAGACTCAAAGAAGGTGAAATCCCAATTTGAGAGAAGTTGTGAAGAAGGAGGTAATAAAGTGGTTAGATGCGGGAATTATCTATCCCATCTCGGATAGTGCATGGGTAAGTCCTACACAGGTGGTACCGAAAAAAGTAGGTATACAGGTAATTAAAGATGAAAACGGTGAACAAATCGCCACCCGACCGGTCACCGAGTGGCGTGTTTGCATTGATTATCGTAAATTAAATGCCACTACATCTAAAGACCATTTTCCATTACCTTTTATTGACCAAATTATTGAAAAATTATTGGGTCAAAAGTATTACTGTTTTATGGATGGGTACTCGGGTTATAACCAAATTGCTATCCACCCGGATGACCAACACAAGACAACCTTCACCTGTCCGTATGGCAGTTTTTCTTTTCAGTGAATGCCTTTCATATTGTGTAATGCACCGGCCACATTCCAATGTTGTATGATGAGTATTTTTTCGGATATGGTCGGGGAGTCACTTGAGGTATTTATGGATGAATTTTCCATTTTTGGTCCAACTTATGAAACGTGTCTTAATGAATTAGAAAAAGTTTTAAAACGGTGTGTTAAGACAAATTTAGTTTTAAGTTGGGAGAAAAGTCACTTCATGGTGCAAGAGGGTATCGTGTTGTGTCACGTGATTTCAGAAAGGGGAATGGAAGTGGATAAGGCAAAGATCCGGATAATATCATCTTTACCTCCACCTAAAAAACTTAAAGGGGTAAGGTCATTTTTGGGGGCATGCTATAGAAGATTTATTAAAGGCTATAGTGTAATCATAAAACCTTTATGTATTTTGTTGTTAAAAGATGCTCCTTTTGATTTTACTAATGAGTGTTTGCAAGAATTTAATGTTTTGAAGGAACAGTTGTTGAAAGCTCCCATTTCACAACCACCGGATTGGTCAAAGCCGTTTGAGATCATGTGTGATGCTAGTGATACTACTATCGGGGCGGTTTTGGGTCAACGAGTTGATAAAAATCCGGTGGTAATTTATTATGCGAGTAAAACATTATCCGAAGCGCAACTTAATTATACAACCACCGAAAAAGAATTGCTTGCGGTGGTGTCTGCTTTGGATAAGTTTCGCTCGTATATTTGGGGGAGTAAAGTGATTGTTTATTCAGACCATAATGCGGTTCGATATATGATGGAGAAGAAGGATGAAAAAGCGTGGTTAATTCTACGGGTATTGTTTTTGCAAGAGTTTGATTTAAATGTTCGGGATAAAAAGGGGTGTGAAAATGTCGTGGCGGATCACCTATCCCGAATTCCATTGGAGGGTGTCGATGACCTGATGGAGATAAACGAACGGTTTCCCGATGAACAATTGTTAGCCGTGTTGACCGCACCGTGGTATGCCCACTTTGTAAATTATTTAGCTACGGGGGCTATTCCAAGTCAATGGGTGAAGAAAAGAAGGCAACGGTTCATGGCCCAAGTGAAACAATATATTGGGATGCACCGGACTTGTTTAAGATTGGTTCGGATCAAGTAATAAGGAGATGTATTCCCGATTCTGAGGTATTGGAGGTTTTGACTCATGCACATGCATCGGCGTGCGGGGTCATTTTAGCGGTCAGAAAACGGGCTATCGGGTACTTCAATGTGGGTTTTATTGGCCCACGATTTTAAAGATGGAAGTTTGTATGCCCAACATTGCTTGAATTGCCAAAAGTTGGGTATTATCTCGAAACGGGATGAAATGCCCTTGCAACCGATTTTGGTGTTAGAGATTTTTGATGTATAGGGAATTGACTTTATGGGCCGTTTCCAAACTCGAATGGATTTTTTTTATTTATCTTGGTTACGGTCGATTATGTGTCCAAGTGGGTAGAAGCGGTAGCAACAAGAACCAATGACCATTCGGTAGTTTGCAAATTTGTTCAATCAACATCTTTGCTCGGTTTGGTATCCCGCAGGTTATTATTAGTGATGGCGGGTCGCATTTTAAGAATTTCGAATTTGGGAAACTTTTAAAAACGTACAATGTGAATCACTGAATTGCTACACCTTATCATCCACAAACAAGGGGACAAGTTGAGGTGTCCAATCGCCAAATTAAGGAAATTTTGATGAAGACGGTGCGTGTCGATAGAAAGGATTGGTCTTCTAAGTTAACTGATGCATTGTGGGCATATCAGACCGCCTACAAAACTCCTATTGGCACAACTCCTTATCGGTTAGTTTATGATAAAGGGTGTCATTTACCAATGGAGTTAGCACATAGGGCGTTTTGGGTGATCAAGAATGTGAATGTGGATTATAAGGAAGCGGGTGAATTGAGAAAGTTGAAATTGAATGAGATTGAGGAAATTCGGGATGAAGCATATGAATGTGCTTCCGCATATAAACAAAAACTAAAAAAGGTCCATGATGCAAAGTTGAGAAAAAGGACTTTTGAAGTGGGTCAAAAGGTGTGGTTGTACAATTCAAGATTGAAGTTGTTTCCAGGTAAACTAAAGAGTAAGTGGATGGGTCCATATGTCATCACAAAAGTAGGTCAGTTTGGTGATGTGGAGATAGAAGATGTTCAAGACCAAACGAAACAAGTGGTGAACGGTCAAAGACTTAAACCTTACTTGAAAGGATAAGACATCAATGTGCTCGATGTGGATAAGGTGAGTTACTTGTTAAACTCACCGGATGAGGAAACAAATTAAGAGGCCAAGTTATTTTGTATATTTTAGTTTAGGTTAATTTAGTTTTTATTAAGTTTGGTTTTAAAAGTTACCGTTCTCGTCTTTATGTAAGTTCGATTCAAGTGAGGGAAATTTTAACAAATTTCTTTACCATGTTGGGGACAACTCGGATTTTTCAAGTGGGGTAGGGTAATTTTGTAATTTTTGGTTTTTGTAGGTTTTTAGTCTTGTGTTTTTATATATATTAAAAAAAATTGAAAATCTGCACGTACCACCATAGCCTACGGTACCTACCGTAAGCTACGGTGGAGAGTTAAAAGCTGACGCTGGCTAGAAACTGTCTTACGGTAGGAGTTTTTTGAACCAAGGCCATTGTAAGCTACGGTGTCCACCGTAACTTACGGTGGACCCTTGAGCTGGGAGACGGGATTTTGTGTTTATATATTAGAAAAAAAATATTTTATTTTTCACATTTAACCTACACCACACACGAGATTTCTATTTCTTGCACCATTCATTCCACCGACATCTTCTTCATCATCTCAAAACCTTAAAACCCTAACTTCTTACTTCATATCATCATAACTTGCTCACTTCTTAACCAAATCGATCGATTTTTGGGTCTAAATTGACTAGAATTACACAAGGGTTTCAATTATACCATTGTATTTGAGAGAAACTCTCGTTTTTCTGGTCGATTTTGGACAATCAAATCCGAAATTTTGTGGGTTTTGGTGTATTTTGAATCTTTGTTCATCTTCATCTTCTACAATAACAAGGTATGTAATCTATTATCATTCTTGATGGTGTATTGCAATGGAATTGTAAGTTGTTCATAATTGTTTCTATCCACACTTTCTTGAATGGTTGAATAAAATGAATAATGAGTTTGAATGGGTTATGGTTGAAGATTATTAGTATGATTTGAAACATACTTATGGCATATTATTGGTCATATAGTGGATATAATGTTAAAATTTTTTGAAATTGTTAGAAGAAATTGAATAATATGTCCAAGTAGCATCTTCAATCATAAAGTTAAGCTAGTGTGGGGATGTTTAAGATTGAAAAGTGAATAACTTGCTCTTTTGTTGTGTTTAGAATGGGTCAAAAAGGAAAAGAACCGGTTGGGTCTTCAAGCAATCCTGATGATCAACCAAAAAGAAGAAGGTTAGTTCTTCAAGCAGATATGGACGAAGAGGAAGAAGATCAAATAAGTGAAAAGCCAATTTGGAAGTCAGGGTCTTTGGTAGATAAACCTCAGTAATGGCAAGCGATACTATTTCATGAGCAAATGAAATCGTTGAGGCAACGAACTGATGCGTTTATTTGTGAAAAAGAAGTTAAAGAAGAGAATTTTGGTCCATTTGGGGTTACCGATAAATTCAGAGAGTTGGGTGGAGAAGCATCTCTGAAATGTTATGAGAAGGAGTCAACTAACCTATTTGATACAGAAATACAAGAATGGATGGCTACCTTACGACGGGCTACAGGTAACCATCCATCGAAGGACAAGTTAATTGGTATTTTGAATGGGGTTCAAGTGGAAATGTCCTTTGATAGTTTGAAACGGGTGGCGAAGTTTGATAGTAAACCGCATAACCGGTATATGTTTCCAAGCTTGGATGATTTGTATTTGGCACCCAATGTGGAACACCATGTTAGATGATCTGTTTTTGCCCGAGACATACGCTGGGAAGTTGTACCGAAAAACCTGAGGGTGGAAGCAAAATTGATGTTAACGATAAGCATCAATAACATCATCCCGTGTCGGGGTGATAGGGTCGAGGTACGATATCCCGAAGTTCCAATATTATACACGATGTTACATGGCTCACCGTTTATTTCATATCAATTTTTGGTAATGAGTAATATATGGATAAGTCGAAACAGTGTGGATCGAAAGATCATACCGCATTGTCGATTAATCACGGCATTGTTAAAGAAATACGGGGCTATTGGTGTAGGTGATAAGGGTTCTTACAAGAGGTTCAAGCCATTCGACATTATACATTTGGGGTTCGGTTGGGTATACTCACAATCCGAACGGTATCATAAGTTGAAAAGTAATGGAAGGAGATGAAGAGTATTGAAGGAAGATGCAAGACCATTGAATGCAGGTGAGACGGATGACCCAGAAAGTGAAGATGAGGCGTATCAAGATGATCCGAATGTAGCTCACATGGAAACGGATCACGCGGGACCGAGTTGGGATGGAAGGTAACCGGGGATGCAATCGGGTTATGTAGGAAATGCATTTGACTATGCACAAAGGCCATATGATTCGAATTGGTCTTATCAAGGAACGATGCAAGAGGTGGTAGAAAGACAAAGACCGCCTACGTTTGGGAATTGGTCCGAATCTTCTCCAACCATTTTTGATCAATAAACTTTCTTGGGGGCAGTATGAAACGAGCCTTAAAGCAAAATTATGATCGACAAGAGCAGTGGAACCGAACCCATACATATGCCTTTGAGAATGACATGAACAACTGATACCTTGATTATCGTCAGCGACGAATGCATGATGTGTGGTATGCGGGACAGCCGGTTATGGCCGACCTGCCATTTGTGGACTACACCACTTTGCCACCATATGATGGTAGTGTGTCATACCCGACACCACCATTGCATCATTCCATGTGGGTGACCCAAGTCAAGGCTCCAGTCAAGGTGCCCCGCAACAACAAAGAGGCGAGCAAGGTGGTGATGATCAAGGCACGTTTGGATTCGGTGAGTTCTCGGTTGTGATGACATCCATCTTCGGGCCTGCCCGACCGCCCTACTTCTAATGGAATCTCGTGTTACCAGGTGAACATCATTTTGTATATTATTGTATAAGTTATCTTTTGTGTTTTTATTTGTTTGGGTGGATGCGTGGTGGACAAAATACTTATTATTAAGTATTATGGGTTGTGTTGAAAAGAAGGTTGTGTTTAAGAAGTAGTTTGTTTCATTTTTCTCAAAACTGTACATTGGAGACAATGTATCTCAAGTGTGGGGATGAGGATAATTTCGTTTGTTTTGAAAATTTTCGTTAAAAATAAAAAAAATAAAAATAAAAACATAAAAAATCTGTAAATTAAAAAAAAATTAAAGAAACCGGAAAGTGGTAAGATGGCGGGGTAAGGTTTTGGTTCCTTTTCATAGCCATAATTCCCTAAATAACATGTGCCTAGTTGTTTTTAAAAGGAGAGTAAGTAGTTTTTTAATCAAGGTTAGCATGCTTTCGGCGTAATAACTTGCATAACACGTTCGTTTACACTTGAAAATTGAGAAAGTAAGGATTGGTGGAAAAGTTGATATTCTCCTATAGAACTTGTACAATTAGTGCATTTCGAGATCTTAGCGTGGCATGAGTGCAAAAGTGATAGAGGCACTTAGATTAAGCCTCGTCTGGATGAGCGAGAGTGTGGGTTTTTGGGGGTTGGGCCTCATACATTACATATATGAGCGTGGATAATGAGAGGGGCGGGGGGTTGGTTCGTTTAGAAAACTTTATTGGGCCTATTCTTTTATTCAATCAACCCAGTGTTATATTGCGAAACGATCCAACTTAATAGGTTTCTATGTAATTGTTTTAGTATTTGGCAATTAGATATATTAAGCATTATGTTTATTATTTTTTTAAAAACATAAAATTGTATTGGAGTTGCAATGTTTAAGTATGCAATGTTTAAGTATTATATTAGTTCAAAAATAAATGATGGTGTTAGTGATGTATATAGCTGTTTATTTCATTGTTTACTTAGTTTGTTTGTAATAAGTCATTTTAAGCCCTATTGATTTGCATTCATGTCAAAAGCATTTACATAGGTGGAGATTTGATGATTGTACAAGCGTGTGTGAGGAGAATTGATTAGTTGTGGAGATGTATGTATGATCACCAAGGAAAGGTTAATGTGTAAATGTGTGTTATGTATAGGTAAAAACCGAAAGCATGTTAGGTTTGGTTAGAAATCTTCGGTTTAAATGGAACGTCAAGTAAACTAGTGCAACCGATAAAAATAAGGGAATAGGGTATGACTTGGGACCTTAACCGAACCGGAATTGAGGTAAGATTTGTGGCTACAAGTTGAAAATAATAAAAAGTTTGTGTCGAGATGTTGCTTGAGGGCAAGCAACGGGTAAGTGTGGGAATGTGACGAGTGGTCCATTGGACAACCTTTAAGTGATTTAAGACCGTTAATATTCATGCGTTTAATTGTTTTATCTTGTTGAATTGGATAACTACGTTTACTCGTATAATGGCAGGTATGAAAAGCTAGATGATGAAATTACGAGAACGTGGGCGAAAACGGTAAAGAAAACGGACGTGGAACAAAGTAACTATGAAGAAATCAAGAAAATAAGAATTGAGAGTGAAAACCACCGTAACTTACGGTACCCACCGTAAGCTACGGTGGGGGCTGGAGAATTATAACTTTCGTAAGGCAGTTTTGTTCTACCGTGGGTTCTTAGAAGCCACCGTAAGCTACGGTGGGCGCAACGCTGGAATCGTAACTGCCCTTATTTACTTGTATTTTGGATCGCTTTTGGTATTTTTATCACACCTTCTCATCCTAGAGTGACCTAGAGGCGATTTTGAGGTTCTGGAGATCAATTATGAGTGTGGTAATCATTAGACAATTGATTTTAATCCGTATGACAATTATAATTGAAGGGATGATGAACCAAAACATGCTCGGCTAAATTCCTTTGTGTTTTCCCTCGGATTGTAAGGTTTATTATGTTTGTTTGGTTGAATGTTTAGACAATTTCTGAGATAATATTTAATCTTATTTATTTCATTATTATGGTGTTTATGTATTGGTTGATAGATTGTTAGTTTATAGATTTTGTGTTCTAAACCGTCAGTTCTTGGTGCTTTAAGTAATCAAGATTAATCGGGAGGGATTCAGGGTTGGATAAACTAATTGGTTTTTGAGTGATTACCTTGCGTTGTATAATCCAAGTACTTAATCTTCAATTATCGCAATCTTTTACATAAACACAAACTTTATCTATTGTTCATCTCAGTTAAACATTAACTGTAACATTCATGAAAACCTGAAACCGAGGGAAGGCATATTGTCTCATATTGATTAAAACTCGTTTAATTGCTTTAGTTCTTTTTGTTATTCAAATCAAACAACCGAATCATTGAATTTACTTTTCGCACTTAGTTTAATATAGTTTAATTAAAAGGCTAGTTAGTAACACAATTTACACAAACTCCTTGTGTTCGACACCTGCTTATCGCTATCTAATTAGTTATAATCGGTTTAATTTTTAGTGAGTCTTCGACCTCACGTCAATTACCAAGGGGATGGTGAATCTGAGGATACACTATTGGGGCTCGAGATTTTTATTTGATAAATATTTTCTAAGGGAATACATAGGACAAAATCCGATAAATATTTAGGGTATGCTCGTACGACCTCAATTAACCTATCATCCATATTTCCATCTAGTTGTATTTTCTTCTTACCATTAAAGGGTTCTTATCTTATGTTAATAGGTTGAACCAGCCTACTTCAACCCTGTTAAATTTATCTTAGTTATGCTTGAGATGGGGTAAAGTTAATTTTTCACTCTTTCGGTGTGAGACCCATAGGTTTATTGATAAAACTTAAACTTAATTGTTATATATGATCGGGGTCTTGATAGGCTCGTGGATGGGTTTAAGTGGACAACAATACCGGAAATCACGGTTTTTGCATTTAAATGTGCTTAAAAGATAACCTGTATGTGTAAAAGATCGGTCTTGAATTCTGATTCCACTGAAAAGGGCCTTTTTAGGGACGAAATAGGTTTAAATATGAGGATATAGCAAAAAAGAAATATGTTTTTTATTATAAAATGAACTTAATTTAAATAAATCAAGTTTTGATATGAGAACTAAATTATTGTGGTTGACTTATAATGTGGTTAAATAAAACATAAACTTATATTATTTGAATTCAGATGATTGATTTATGAGCATGTTTCCGTAACATGTTTTAAGTTAAGTTAACTTTTGAGTCAATTATTAATTATGGGCTTGTGTTGTTATAGACTTGAGCCGAGACTAATGAGGTCGGTGCAACTAGAAGAAAAAAATAAAAGGGTAGCTAGATCACGACGAGTAGGAGGGGCCATCCCATGTGATTTGCCGGCTAGAGTTCGGAAGCAAGAAAAAAGAAAAAAAATAGTGAAAGCAAGCAGGGACGCGGGTTTACAAAGTCATCGGCTGAAATCGAATTAAAGAAGCAAGCACACACACAGCTCAGTTAATTTAAGCTTTAAGCTCATAGACTAGTAACTCAACTATTTTTATTTATTTTTCTATGAACCATAATACTGACTTTATCTTTGTTTCATTGATTACTATGAGCGGCTAGACTATTAAACTGTCTGGGTTTGGATGAATACTTTTTGAACTCATTCTATTTTTGGTTTTGGATTTGGATTTTTTATTGAGTGGTTCATGCGTTGGAAAAGATTTTTTTGTATTTAGTTGTGATGCATATGCTTATTTGGTATTAATTTTTGAACAATTTATTGTTCCATATGCGTCTTTATGAATGTTTTTCATGTATGGATACATATTAGGTTGTTTACTGTGAGTTTGCAACTAGTTTATGGTATATGGTTAACCTATTCCTTAGAAATGGTAATTGAGAGTTTAAAGATACCTTATATTCTGTCATTTGAGAGACCGGGAGGTAATTAGGGGTCGTCATTTTTGGTATTTTCCGGGGTTGGTTAGTGATTGCACAGGAGTTAGTTACCCTAGATTCCCTTTGATTCATATAGATCCGAATTATAACCAAATTAAATAAGAATACCCCTTTACCACGTTAGGTGCTTTATGATTAGAGAGACCGGGAGGTAATTTAGTCTTTGGGTACCTTAGCATAGTTAGGTGAGGTGAGACTGGGAGGTTACGAAACCATTAAACCGTTGAGCTTTACATGGGGCCTTAGGTACAGTTGGTGAGACCGGAGGTGATCTAGCATACTTTAGTTATTCCTTAAGTTTCATATTTATAGAATCCGGTTACCAATCATAAATCCAATTCTGATAGTTTACGAGTTGACTAGTAGGATTCCTGACCTAGGTAGTTGTTTCCCCTATTCGAGTTCCGGTCCAATTTGTTCGTGTCTAGTTTAAGTATTATTTAGTTCATGGTTAATAATTAAAACACAAAAATTAGATAATCTAGTTTTGTTTAGTTGAGTCAGAGTGTAGTTTAGGTGTCACTATTGTCCTTTGGGTTCGATATCCGAGCTTCGTTAGGCTTTACTACAGTCGATAAGTACATTTGCATGTCTAGTGGTGTAGCATTAGTAAAGTCTAGGTTTATAAATTTAAAACTAGAATGTCTAGGTTAGTTTATGTTTTTATAGACCGCATTTTAGCACATCAAGTTTTTGGCGCCGTTTCTGGGGATACTTAAGCATTAGAAAAACTAGATTTGATTGAACTTAATTGGTTAATTGTTTTTTTTCCATCTTGAGTTGTGGTGTGTCTTGTGAGTCTGTGTCTTAGATTTAGCATGTCTAGTCGTCTTTAGGTTAATTAAGTTTCAATTTTTTTTATCGAGTCTAGTTAATATGTTTAATAGATCGAGCCAGTTTAGGAGTAAGGTTATGGATCCGGGAAAGAAAGAACCCCAGGTAAAGAAGGATCACTCAAAGATTAATGCTATTGGTGTGATGAACTAAGACACTTTTCCACGTCATGTCCTAACTGAAACAAGGAGAATAACGATCAAAGTAACCTCGGTCAAAATGGCAGACAGAACTAAACATGATTACGGTAGCTCAAAGTAAGGAAGATGCCATTTTTCTAAAAGATCGGGTTGATCTGAAGTCATACACTTCAATCCCGTGTGATAAAAAAAATGTGGATTCTTGGTAACGGGGAGAGTATTCACATGCCGGGAAATTCGGAGTGGTTTTCCTACATTGAACGCAACATGCTTGGGAAAGTGAGTTTCGGTGATGGTTCGTGTGTTGAAATCGATGTTCGGGGCACGATAGTAGTATAAGGTCAAAGGAGAGAAAAACCAGCTTTGAGTGACGTTTATTTTACTTTGTCTCTTAAACAATATTTTATGTCTTGGGCAATTAGACGAAGGAGGATGCAAGATCGGGATCCAAAACAGTATCTTATGAATATTCGAACAAGATGGAAGGCTTCTAGTTAAGGTATCACTTTCTTTTAACTGAGTCTATAAAATTGATTTAAAGGTTGTTTCTTCGGTTTGCTTATAAGTTGATTTACATAATCTTGCGTGGATATGGCACGCTCAATTGGGGCACTTGAATTTCAATGCCCTTAGGGGTCTCTTGAAACTCGCAGATGGAGTGACAAGAATCGAACACCCAATGCAAATTTGTGATGCATATAAGCTTGGCAAACAAACAAGATCAGATTTCCTGAAAGAATCCAACTATCACGCAAAGGCACTACTCGAGCTAATTTATGTCGACATTTGTGGCGCAATTACTCCTGTGACACACGGTGGCAACCGATAATCTTTACTTGTTGTTGACGATTACACACGCTATATGTGGTTTTTCACAATAAAGACGAAATATCAAGTTGCAAGCTTACTCATTGTGAAGAATGTAGAAAAGGAAACGGGAAAGAAACGCAAAACCATACGAACCGAAAATGGGGGTGAGTATACATCCCTTGTGTTCCAAGATTACTCGTCATGTATATGTGTTGCACATCAGTATACGGTCCCATACACTCCACATCAAATCGAGGTGGTTAAAAGAAAAAAATCAAACAATAGTTGGTACGACTCGAAGATTAATAAAGGCGATGTCGCTACCAAAAGATCTATGGGGAGAATCGGTTCATCACTCGGTTTATTTAATAAACCTGTCACCAACAAAATCTTTGAGGATTCGACTCTGTACGAGTGTTTTAAATAAAGGAAAATTTCACATGTAAAAGTGTTCGGATGCACGGAGTATGTAAAAGTCCTCGGTACGGATGCACGGATGCACCGAAGCATTGTGATGATTCACTTAGATGCTCAACCTGGAACAAAAGCCTACCATATGTTTGATCGATCAAAATGTCAGTACACTTTACACGGGATGTCTAGTTTAATAAGTGTAAAATGCACATGTGGGCTAATCATGACAAACAAGGGGCGAAAAAGGTACGGAATGGACAGAGTTTATTATCGGGTATGATATTGAACCTGAACCAAGCACATTACAACCGAGTTCGACCCCGGGTACATAGACCGACATGATACCGGAAAGCCCCCCATAATCAACGATCAAGTTCTAATTAGAAACAGAAGCCAGTCTTCAAGTATCGAAGATGGAAATTCACCCGTAAACTTAGCCCGATACTGGCCTAAACGATGAACGATTACAAGCTACCCAGTCGCGTCGAACTACTCAAAAAACAGTTTTACCCATGAAATTTAGCAATTTTCTGGTTGAAGTAATACCGACACCCATTGAGCAAGACCCAACAACCGATGAGGTAAATCTCCTATTATTATTCGATGAAGAACGGGTAAATTTTCAAGAATCTAATAATAAAAACATTGGAGAAAGGCTATGGAAGTCGAGATCGAGTCGATAGGAAGCAACGAGACTTGGCGGTTATTCTAAGCACCACCCAAAGAAAAAATGATAGGTTTAAAGTAGGTTTGTAAAATCAAAAGAGATGAAGCCGGAAAATAACCAAGTACAATGTCCGATTTGTAGCTAAGGGGTATGTTCATAAATATGGGATCGACTTCGGGAGGTGTTCCACCGGTGGTGAGAATCGAAATCGTTCGAATTTTACTCGCTTTAGCAACAAGTCGAGATTGGGAAATGCATCACTTGGATGCAAAATCCATGTTTCGTCATGGTGATTTAAAAGAAGAGGTGTACATATTTCAACCGGATATGTTCATTAAAAAGGGCCAAGAAAGAAAAGTGTACAAGTTGGCTTAAGTGTTTGCCAAGCACAAAGGGCGTGGAATACTAAACTAGACGGGTCGCTAAAAGAGAGCTTCACTCGATGTGAACAAGAACAAGTAGTTTACAAATGGTGTTTGGTTTTGACTACTACTCGTTGGAGTTTATTGGATGATTTGATAGTGATGGGCACAAGCGTGCTAGAGATATCAAATTTCAAAAGACATATGGAATCAAGGTTCGAGATGAGTGACCTTGGGTTGTCACATTACTATATCTAGATCGAAGTCAAACAAATCGATCATGGTATAACGTTAAAGCAAAGAGATTATTAAATGACGATCCTAAAAGAAGCGAATCTTTGGGAATGTAACTCGACTCCATTTCCGATGGAAACAGGCTTAAAGTTGTCAAAGGAAGATGAAAATCCAAAGATAGATTTGACCAGTAATAGAAAAATAATCGGAAGCTTGCGATATTTAACTAATACGAGACCTGATTTGAGCTACTTAGTTGGTTATGTGGGTCGATTCATGCAATCACCAACTCAAGCTAATGCTAAAGCGGTTAATGTATTCTCCGATATATAAGAGGTTCACTAGACTTTGGCATTAGTTACTCGACAGGCGGAAACAATATGTTACACGAGAATAGTGATAGTAGTCACGCGGTGGATATGGATGATCGCCAGAGTACCTCGGGTCTGATTTTCTACTATGTTACATCACCGATATTATGGGTTTCTCAGAAACAAGGAACGATGGTGTTATCAACGCATGAGGTTGAATTTATGGTAGCTACATTAGCTGCATGTCAAGTAGGGTTGTTCAAAATCGGATATCCAGGGATATCCGAACCTTTCGGATAAGGGATTTGACTATACGAATCAGGAATTCTGGATATCCGAACTTTCGGATAGGGGATTTGACTATACGAATCCGGAATTCTGGATATCCGAAGTTCGGATATCCGACCGGATATTGAACCGTATATCTTAAAAAAAGTAATAATTATAAAATATTTTAAAGAACTACTTTTAAAAATATTTCAGATATCCAAAATATCCGAAAATTATCCAAAATATCCAAAAAGTTATCCGAATTATCCAAAATATCCGAAAAATTATTCGAAATATCCGAAAATTATCCAAAATATCTAAAAAAATTATCCAGAATATCTAAAAATTATCCGAAATTTATAAATTACACTGATTATTTAATAATTAGAAAATATTTCGGATATCGAAACCATCAAAAAATTTTCCAAATCACTATCTGAATCCGAATTTGAAAATTCGGACATCCGAATTTTCGGATATATAATTGATTTGAGGAATGGCTTCTGGAATTGATTTGACTTGGTCTTATGGGAGTTTGGAATTGATTTGAGGAATGGATTCCAGAATGAGATTAAAGATGAAAAAAAAACATGGTTTTGGTTGGATTGGTGGCTTGGGCCGGCTCCCGTGTGTGTTCAATTCCCAAAATTATTTTCTATTGAAAAATCAAAGGATTGTTTTGTGGCTGATCGGTTATTTATGCTTGATGAGTGGCTTTGTGGAAAATGGGAGTGGTCTTGTGAGATAGCAGGGGTGGTTGAGATTGAGGTATTAAGTGGTCTTCTTCAATTATGTCAACATATAAGAATCATACCAATGGAAGATAGGGTGTTTTGGTTGGGTGATGAAGTGGGTGGCTTTTTGGTCCGTGATATTAAAGTTAAGATTGACGAGCACGTCACCAAGTCGGAGTTCGTGTTCGATTGGAATCGTTTGGTTTCTAGGAAGGTTAGTTTTGTGGTGTGGCGGGCGGCTCTTGACCGACTTCCAACTTTTGTTGCATTGTAAAAAAGGAATATACTGGTACACTCAAATCTATGCCCGATATGTGGTGAACTCGAAGAGTCGGTAGAGCATATTTTTATTTCTTGCGGTTTAGCCCAATCCTTATAGTGTGTGATATCACAATGGTGCAAAATGCCCAAGTTTTTCTTAATTGGTTTTCGAAATTTGTTGGAGGTTCATAAATATTCATGGTTATCTAGTAGCAAAAGCAAACATTCTTCAAGTGGTTTGTTTGATTCCAACGTGGTTTTTGTGGAAGAAGATGATGTTGGAGTTAATTCCCGAACCGAAGGTGGGGCGGGTTTGAGCTAATGGTTCGATCTCATTAATTATTTAATAATTGCAATTAGAGATAATTATCTATTTTACTTATTAGATAGAGATGGAATTATATTGTAATAGATAAATAGGAGTTTGTATTTTACTCTAATCGTAATCGAGCCTCTATATAACCCCAAAGAATTCATGTAAAGGTTAAGAGAGAATTGATCAAGTTTTGAGTTATTTTCTTGATTAATAAAATTGGTGAGTTGTGTCAAATATATTCTCGTGTTTAATTCGATATGGGCCATTAATTGGTATCAGAGAAAGGATAGAATAACCTCAAGATCGCAGGAGGAGCAGGCCAAGAAAAACCGGGTTTGTGTTCGAGCGGTGAGACGAGGGTTGTAGATCAAAGAGAAGGAGTTGTTTGGTTCAACCAGTGTTCGGTTCCAACTGGTTTCACAGGTTTGGTTCAAGCATAGCAGGCGCGGGGGTTGTTGTGATCAAGAACAAGGGTTTGGTTCTGCAACGGGCTAAGGTATGTTCGAAAATAGGAGGATCGGTGATTGGTACGTTGGACTTTTTCTGGTTCAATTTTCCAAACAAGATATCTCCATTCTTTGTGGTTTTGTGTTTTGTGATTAAGAAAATAATAAAGAGTGTCACAAAAGTCAAAAATCAAAAAGGAATAAAAGTGCACAGTGGTTTTGCGTACAAAGGAAGGGGAAAAAAGATTATAATAATTGTGTTGTAATTGAATTTATTTTGCACAAGATTTGTTTTTTCTTCAAGAGGTATTTGTGATTGGGGTGTTGTGAGCAAACGGGTTCGGTTCTGAAAATTTGTTCGGCACTGATTTGTTTGTGTTTGTTCCAACGGATGGAGCAAGGGAGTTCGACACCCTTAAGTGTTTACCGACGGAAGAGAAAAAGGACGCCAATGGCATCTCCCAAAGAAAGACTGGTAATCTCACTCAAAGCGAACGATGGCATATCACTGTAGGTTACAAAGTTCAACAGAACAAATTACATCACATGGGCGATTGTGTTGGAAGCGATTTTGGAAGATCAAGGATTATGGGAAGTCATTCAACCGGAAGAGGGCACGACTATTGATTTGATGAAGAATAAAACGCAAGGTCATTTTTGTTTCAAGTTGTGGAAGGTTATATTCTTCTTCAGATTTCTCAATACAAGAATGCTCGAGAAATATGGGCGTCTTTGAAGGGACAATTTGTTGGGGCCGAGCAAGTCCAAAAGGCTCGACTCCTGACGTTGAAAAGTGAATTTGAGAAACTTGAGATGGCGGAAGACGAGACTGTTGATCAGTTTGAAGGAAAAATAACCGGTTTGGTTTTAAAGGAAATGGGTCTTGGTCACGTATTCGAGCAAGATGTATTGGTGAAAAAGTTACTCGACGCGGTTCCAGACAAATACTTCAACATGTTAGCCGCAATCGAGCAAACTGTTGATCACGATAGTATGAGGTTTGAAGATGTTGTAGGAAGACTTAAGGCGTTTGAGGAACGTTTACAAAGATGAGAGCGCACTTCTGAGTCTTAAAGTCAGTTACTTTTCAATCGATCAGAAGGTAATTACAAAGGCAAATCGTATGATCAGACCGTTAACCGAGGTAGAGGTGACCCGAGTTCATGGGAACATGGAAGAGTCTAGGATACAAAACGACAAGGATCGTACCAAACCGAAGGATGGGTAAGAGAAAGGAAAGAACGCACCCAGATTAAATGTTTTCCGTGTGACGAGATGGGACACTTTGCGTCCTCTTGTCCGGAACGAAGACGAGCAAATCTCAATGAATCAGCCGATCGTGATTTGGCAGGTTATTTAAATCTTCATGAAACGGTTTACTTAAACGGAGAACGAGTTAACCCAAAAAGGCTTGAAGCCGAGAAAGTGGAAAATGACACTTGGTATCTCGACAACGGAGCGTCGAACCACATGACAGGTAACCAATCATATTTTTTTCGAACTCAACAAAAATATAACGTGTAAGGTAAAATTCGGGGACGGGTCGTGTGTTGATATATGCGGTAAATGGAAGATTTTATTAAAATCAAAAACCAAAGGTAATCGTGTTTTATCTGATGTTTATATTATACCAAGTTTGAAAGATAATATAATAAGTCCCGGTCAAACAACGGAGAACGGGTGTAATGTTCATATGAAGGAAGATTATTTGCTCTTGTACGATGACGAGGGTAAACTTATGATGAATGTGTTTCGAATGAGAAGCCATTTATACACGATTAAATTAACCGTGGGAGTTTCGGGTTATGTTAAGAAATCCACTCCGATTCAAATTAAGTTAAACTATTCGGGAACAAAAGGGGATTAAGGAAGACTGTTGTTCGCTCGATTATATTGAAAGAATCGCAACCAAAGGAGCGTTTATGCGAGTTCATGTGGCCGAGGAAATGGTCGGGGACAAGGTCAAAAAGGAGGTCAAGTTCGGGAGAGCCGAAAGAACAAAATCATTGATCAAGAGAAGTTCCAAAAAGTGAAGACCAAGGTGATGAGGACCAATATGGTTGTGAAAGCCGAGAAGGTCAAGATCGTGAGTCAACTTAAACAGAACAAAAGAGACATGTTCGAGGTTAAAGGTCCGCCTATTGTGGTTCGGAAATTAAAGGGGTGATTGTTGGAGTTAATTCCCAAATCAAGTTATGGGTCGGGAAGGTGGGGCCGGTTCGAGCAAATGGACCAATCTCATTGATTATTTAGTTATTGTAGTTAGAGATGATTATCTATTTTATTTATTAGATAGAGATGGAATTTTATTTAATAGATAAATTGAGTTTGTGTTTTACTCTAATTGTAATCGAGCCTCTATATAATCCCAAAGAATTTATGTAAGGGTTAAGAGAGAATTGATCAAGTTTTGAGTTATTTTCATGATTAATAAAATTGGTGAGTTGTGTCAAATATATTCTCGTGTTTAATTCAAAATGGGCCATTAGAGGAATGATCTTGTTCATAGTAGGATGCCAATTCAACTTTCGGGTTTAGTTCAAGAAATCAAAGTCTTGGGCTTTCTTTGGGTTAAAAATAGACGAAAGATGAGAAGTCTAACTTGGGAGAATTGTTGTCGTTTGAAAGTGTAATTGTTGTTTTTGGGTGTTTATGTTGGTGGTTGACTCTCTTGTTGTTTAGTGCTTGTATCTCTTCTAGCTCCTTGCTAGTTATTAATATACTTTCTTTGTTGGTCGTTAAAAAAATAAAAAATAACTACTTGAGCTTGACCTCTAAGACTATCTGTAGTGGGCGAGGAAAGGGGCGACAAGTGGGAGATTTGGGGCGCGACCACTTCCCCCCTAGGCGAATTGTGGGACGAAATGTGTGGGGGCGAATATTCTTGTCCGGCGAATTGTTGTGAAGAATATTATTAATTTAATATGTTGTGTGTGTTATATATATACATATATATATATATATATATATACATATATATATATATATATATATATATATATTACTATTTGTAGTCCCTACATCACTACACTCCAAAAACAAAAACCTATCATTTGCTGACTGGGCGCCACATCACGCAAAACACCCCATTTTAGAACCCTCCACTACACATAGCCTAATGATGTTATAATGAGCATGTTAGCCTTGTACTGTCTGCGCGTACTATTGATTAATTGGTTGATTCATATGCATGAACACGAATGATGAATGCACACCGGTCAAGAGGTACATGCAGTAAAACAATTTCAAATCTGAGATTACAGCTTGGTACAACAAAAGGCCTTACTCTGACTTGTTTTAAGTAATTAGTAACTCAATGGGTACTTGATGTCACCTCTTTTATCTAAAAATTAATTATATTGTAGGGCCGTATTAAGTATGTGGAACCATAACATTTTCTGTATGGTTACAGTCGGTATTAAATTCCGGTATATCGTATTTATTCAAATTAATATGGTTGGTATTCAATAATTGTACTAAGGTACACCAAATTAAATAGTTCATGCTTTAACTTGTGTATCACTGTTTAATTTCACCGCCCAGATTGGAGAAAATGAAAATGAATGTTTATTTATAAGCTTACCGGTCGTGATAAATTGTTTTTTATAATGAGATCCCATGTGGGCTTTATTCCTCAAAAAGAACAATTACTTCTAACAATATAGGCTCTCCATTCAAATATTAGCTTACTCTTAGTCAAGCATATTTATACCTAGACACAATCAATATTTATTAATCATGTTAAAGCATATTCACACGTTGATTTATCACTATCAAACTTGGTGGATCATAATCAAACTTAGTAAAATACACTCAATCATGGCCATAATATTACTCCATTTAGGATATAGATTATTTAAGATATAAAATTGGTGGAAAAGGGCCGAGGCCTCTGAAATACCAAACTTCCCACTGAGCTAAACAATGGTTGCATATTTTTACAAATTTGATGAATTATATATAGGCTATTGTTTAGTTTTGGTTTGTACATAATTTTTGTATATTTTGAATACAGTTTTAAATGAAAACAAACATGATAAAACCAAATAGAAAGTTATTTTTTTTTAAATTCTCCAAACAAGAAATGATAGATTAGTGACAGGATATCAATTGTTGTCAGTTGCGAATGATCGCAAAACGGTGACAAAATTGGCCACAAGCATGATGATCTCAAACCCGTTGAGAAATAAGACCGTAAAATATATGTATGAAATAAATCACAAATAGTCAAATATGTCGATGGAAGATATGGTTGGGGTTGTCCATGGGAAAATTTAATTTTTCGTAAATTTTGATCTTAAATATTTAGTGACGCGACTATTTGTGCAGATTTATCCTTCTCAAGTCCATTATAAAAGTGCTATTTGCAACCGTTTTGGTCGTTGTAGCCCATTGTATTGTGAGACAAAGAATTGTGGCCTCTCGGTAGAATCGATAACTGCATCTTTGATGCACTACTAGTACTAGTACATCTGAGAATTCTTAATTGGATAGCTGTAAATAACCCTATAGGGTTATGGAACAAAGGAGTATCCTGGAAGAAGGTAATATAGCTTCTCGTTAGTTTTTTAATAAATATAATCGCCGTCAAAAAAGAGGTATCCTTAAAGGGAAGCCCCAATGTACCGTCTCTAGAGGTGGGCTTGTTTTGAACCGAAATGACCATTGAATCATCAAGTAATGTTACTCAGTTTAAAACATTTAAATAAGATATATTCACTCGGAAACAGTCATGTATCCCCCGAAAACTACATTTATCTGTGTTCCTCGCGACATGACGTGGTTAGTATTTACTCAAATCATAAAGCAGAATTAAAGAAGTCTAACCACTTGAGTCAATTAAACAGTTAAGAAGCGTAACTACCTTTCTTAAATTTTCTCATCAGTATAATAAAAGCAGTATCCAACTACCATCTTCCTCCATTTAAAAACTTATATACTTGTCTGACTAACAACAAGAAAGTGTATAGAAGGACAGACTCAGCTAAAAGAGAAGGTGAAAACAAGAAAAAAAAATTGCAACAGCCGCAGCAGCGCGCGCAGAAAAAGCAGTATACGAATAGTTTTAGTCCCTGAAAATAGTCATCAATGCATTTCTAAATGTTAGTTCTGCATAGAACAAATACAATTAAGGTACACCGATTTTCCCTTGTTCCTCTAGGTGAATATATCTTAATTTAATCATTACTATATACCTGTTTATTCCAACAATCTATTTATTGTCTCTGCTAACTGCAGTTGTTTGTACCATGATCATTAAAACTCTTATATTTTAAAGTGTCTAAGTTTAATGAAGCAGATAGTATACAATAAAAGTTTATCCACCTTTTAGACGCCACTTGCTTGCATAGTTGTTAACAAGCGATTGATTCTTTTAAACAGCAGAGCTATGGAAGGGTAGTGAAAGTTAAGCACTGACTCATTTTTGAACTCATAGTACTTTGGATCCATAGTTGGACTTAAAAGCTAGTATAAACCTCTGCAACATTTTATTTTGCAGGTGATTTAGAGGCACGCTAATTTCTGTCATCCACTAGCTACTAGGCTAATAAAACTTATACCTAGTTCATTAGTTTTTGTGCATTATGAATGAAGATTAAGTTGGAAGACTACATGATGCTTAGTGTTATGAAAGCTAATCTGAGTTAGAAAACAGGACCTTATAGTAAAGCTAAAGATGATTGCAACATAATTTTCTTACCGCCGGTGTCTTATGGTGTTTGGTTTCCAGATGCGTGGGAATTATTTTTATCTGGTCAAGGTCGGGTCATCAAGATTCCGATAATAATGTACACTTTAGGATCAAGAAATACATAGGATCGTAATCACATAAACAATATCTTGATTCAATTCATATAGAAACGATTATTCCTAAGAATCAACCGATAAACTAATTAAGTGAATATATAGAAACATATGAATCATTACTATTTCTTTGTTTTGTTTGGTTAGCCTATGGGATAGAATGAATTATTATGTTATGTTGTTTGGTTGAAAAAAAAAAGAACAAAAAAACATGAATGAAATACCAATGACAAAGATATATACCTAAAATTAAGTTTATTAACAAAACAAAAAATATGGCAATGACGACGGTGGTAGTGGCGATGGTGTTCAGGTGGCAGTGACAATCGTGGAGACGTGGTGGTGGTGTCGGTTAGATGGTGGTAGCGTGACGTTTATGATAGAGGTGGTGCCTCTAGTGGTCAGGTGGTGGCGGCGATGGTGGTGATGGTCAGGTGGTAGTGGTGGCAGTGAGGTGCTGGTGGCGGCAGCGGCAGCGGTGGAAGTCTAGTGGTGGTGGTGGTTTTGGTGGCGGGTGGTCAGGCGATGATGGTGGAGACGACGGTGGGTGGTTGTCGGCGGTCAGGTGGTGGTGAGGTTATAATGGTGGTAGTGGTGGTTATCAGGTGGTGTTGTCTAGAGAGTAAGGTGAAAAAAAATATGAAGAAATAATTTTGATAGAAGGGATTTCTTGTATATAGTTTATTTAATTCCATTAACCAACGAAACAATTTTTTTTCCATTCTGTTATATTGTTCATTCCATCCATCCTCCTATTGCATATCAAACGCTACCTTAGGTGGTGTTTGATATGCATGTTCGAGAAGCATAATATAATTGACCATTGTAAGGGAATGAAAAAAGTGTTTGGTTGGTTGATATATACCTCATTTGAATCTCCTAAAAATACCCAAAATGGATTTCATCAACCGCCCTTGATTTTTTATTTCTTCATTATATTCCCGCTTTCACAATATTTCACCTCCACCACCCACCCATCACCACTGCCATCGTCGGCGTCATCCGTTTCCACCCACGATCGCCACCATTGCCAAACATCAGCATCCCCACCACAACCACCTACCACCGCCACTCGCTACTATTTTATATTATTCTTCCATCTTTGTTGTCAAACAAATAACACAAAGTAATGATACATTACACTCCAACATGGTAACTAAACACCTCGATAAGATGGTAACGATCTATTTTCATATCTTGATCCATTTCATTCTCTCATACGTTCAATTACGTCGTACAGTTTGTTCAACTTAGACAACAATAGTTGGACACTTATTTCAGTTTAGATTTAAGGCAAGAACTGGATACTTAGTTCAACTTAGATAAGAGTGGGATGCTTGGTTTAACATAGACAAGAGTTAGTGTTCAACACAATGTTAATGGTTTAACAAAAATTATGGGCTAGAGCATAACACGACTATGCGAACTCAAGATATTCTTTGCTTTGTCATTAAAGATATGCTTGCTTGCATTCGCGGGCGAACTCAAGATATTCTTGCTTTGGCAATCATGGTGGCATGTACAAGCTCAAATTCTATGCTACTTTTTTGCACCATGTATTATGTATTGAAGTAAAAGGAAATGGAAATGAGTTTACCAACATTTGGGTTTCTTATTTATAAAACCCCTTGAAAGTTTGTTCCCCCATGTATGTGGGAACTAGGGACACTTCAACGTAACTTTTATAGCATTCCATTATAAACACAACATTTTTACTACGGATATCCCATTCGCCTTAGTTTCATTTTTTGTTACTTCCTTACTTTTGTAACGTTCTTTCCAAGAAGAATCAAACTCACTGATTAATAATTTATAATCTTAACATATCATTTGTGTCCAAAGTTAGTGTTAAATCACCATTTTCATTAAAGCTTTCATAATTCTTCACCTGAATAGAGATCGATTAATACAAATGATAGTCGACATATAGTTTTAACGGTTTAATATTGCTTAGGATATATGTAGGTATTACCTTTGAAACTTGCCATATGAGATCTTCTTAGTCTTATAACTATTAGTAGAAGTGATGTCCTTGATCTAAACTATCATTTGTTTATACAACAATAGACAACAAACAAGACTCTTACATGCTAGGTCAAATTCATATGACTGTATCCTTCATGGTCAGGAACGCTAGCCCAGTTCTATGAAAGACCTTAAGAATTACATCCCCATGACTTTTATTCAAGTGATCTCACTTGTCTCTAATGGGTGATTCCATAAGTCGTTAAAATTGGTATCCATAAGTCTCATATCACTGTCAATGTTTGTCATGTTAGTGACTATGAAGTATAATAACTCCCTTATTAGGTTTATATAAGCCACGATAATCTCTCTAAGCTATCAACTATATATTCTATCGATCCTAGATCTTAAATCTTGAGTTACCCAACATATACTATATCTCAAGAAGAGGTTGTATATATTTGAGATGAACCTATAAGTCTTACGAAGTTGGGGTTTAAAAAATATAAAAGTTGTACTAGATGGAAAATATACAATATTTCTCTTTTTAACCTCATTACCTCAGTCATTGGGCATGTTATCGATGCATTGATGTATAAAAGAGATAACTTATCCTTAGAAGAGGTTCCTGTAGCCACTCTTAAGAAGTTTAAGAATAGACTAATATAATATAAGAATGTGGAAAGGGGTTATTTATAAGAGGCAAACAAGAATAAAGATCTTTTAAAGGAGAGAGTCATGTCGTGTCAAGATCCAAGTTCATGTGAAGGTATTACATGTGTCACACTGATGGGTATGGGAGTGAATTAGTTCTTGTGTTGTACATATTGAGGATGGGAGAGTAGGGAATGGATCATGCATTTTGGTTGCACATATATACCTTATAACTTCTAATAAAGGATTATTCTTCAAGGATCTTAAGTATGAAAATGCAAGATTCTAAAGTGTGGAACTGGACACTGGTGCATTCAAATTAGAAAGTGGGCTCGAGTTCGATCATATAAAATAGGAAATAATTTCATCATCTTAAAAGGAATTTTATCTCACTGGTACTTTCGAAGAAGATGGTTTCCAGGTGACGGACAAACTTCAGAACTGTGATGTAGGGATATATGAGGACCTGTAGCTAATTTCTTACTTATTATATATATAGATAAAAAATAATGAATGGTGTCACAAACTTTTAAATAACTAACTATTTTGAGCTTTTAGGTAATTTGTTTGAATGGTAAATCAATATTATGTGATGGTCTAGTGGTTTTTGGTGTATTAGTTAAGTTTGAAGGTAGTTTGGCACTCAAGTTCAATCAAGTTTTCTTAACTTTATTTTCTCTAAATTTTTGCCAATCCTTTTTTGTTATTTATATGCATATTTTTCTTTTTTACGGAAAATTTTATGGTATTTATGGTAATATTGGTTGTTGCTTCTATTTATAAGTGCGCCCTCATTAATTTGTTTTTTTAGTTTATATATGTTAACTTTATTTTCCCTAAATTTTTGCCAATCCTTTTTTGTTATTTATATGCATATTTTATAACGTAAAATTATACGGTAATATTGGTTGTTGCTTGTATCTATAAGTGCGCCTACAAGTTTATATATACTAATAAGATGTGATATTTGATGTATACAATGCGATTTAGTTTTTGTATCGTTGATACCGATCGAATTTGTGTCGGCTCATAGCCGAAACGCACATATATCTGCGGGTTTTGTTAGTGAATTTATTTTTTGGTTTAGTTTCGATGTTGTACCCCAATACCGACCGAATTTATGTTGGTTCGCCACTGCAACATGAGGTTTTTTGTTTGTTAATTTGTTATATTTAGGCTTTGACAAATTTATTTTTTATTGACTACGTCATCTGCCCGGCACAACGTGCCCGGTGTTTTACCTAGTTAAAGAGTTTAAATTTATGTTCTAAAACATTAGGGTTAATCTTTTATTAAGTACAAGAACTGAGAAGCTTTGATGTAGACTCAAAAAAAAAGAAATATTAAGAAACTTAGGCTGATAATGAGTTAGGGCTTTATAGATACAAGTTCAACTAGTTTTACAAGAGTAATAGAGTTGTCAAACATTTTATCGTGGTGGGAACACCTCATCAGATCAATAAACAAACCTAAACTAAACGACTAACTTTCGTTTATATTAATCAGACAATATATATCAAAAAACTGATTACAACTCTCAAACTTTAACATGGTTTGACTCTTGATAAACCCTAACTTTGTTGTATCTAATCTTGACAAATTGGTTGCCCCTATTTATATTGTTAACTCAAACTTGATTAATAAGACATCTATTAGCCCTAACTTGGTCATTAAGATGGAAATGGTATTAGGAAGCTTAAGTTGACCTAAGGTGCTTATGTTAAGAAGGTTCTACAAAACTTATTTATGGATAAAGCAAAGTTGTGACAACTCCAATTGGCCAACCTTTCAAGTTGTTTAGCAAGGATTCTTTGCAAGCAAGTTATGAGGTTGATGTTATGGTGATGTGTCATATTGTAGTGCCGTTAGAGTCTAATGTGTCTAATGGTGTGTACCATGCCAAAGATTTGCTAGGTTGTTAGTGTGGTTAATATATTTCTTAGGAAGTTGTAAAATGGATCCTTAGTTACTTGAAGTCTGGAATGATCCTAAGGAGGTTGGGCTGGTATTTGGGTATGGTCAAAATGTTGATATGCTTCTTGGGCATGTAGATGTTGACTTTGTTAATGATCTTGACAAATGAAAATCTATCAATGGTTATGCATTACAATATATTTTTGTTTTGGACTTTAAGTAAGTGCTAAAGCTAAGTAAATTGTTTTGACTAAAATAGTGAAAGAAGTTATATGTCTCAAGAATTCTTTGATGAAACTTAAGAGTAAAGATTAGGGATACATTGGTCTTATGTGATAATGATACGAACCTGTCTTAAGCTGAAGGGTCAAGGAAGATAAATGGTTGAGGACACTGAACGGTCTACGTAACCGCAACATTTACTATTACAATTAAGCTTATTTATATGTTTGTGTTCTAGTTTCTGGGATATCAATGTTTATGTTTATGAAAATCAAGGGTTTTGTACCTTTTTAATCGAAGACATAATCCTTCTCGAATTGGATTAACCTATCAATATCATCTTATAATTTCCGGGTTCTATCAGATAACAACGGTGCAGTACATTTTTGAAAGAATTTAGATGTATCATCAGAGGAAGAAACATATCAATGTGATATTGCATTCGGCAGGGATGCTTTTAACATTTTAATGTGTTAAAAGGTTGTTGAACCAGTTGGGTTTGGACTTTGAAATAAGGTTGGGATTGTTGGAATATATTGTTAACCCCAAACATAAAGTCAGTTGGAAAAGTTGTTCGTGATAATGAATGTTAGTAGCAGTATTTTATCGGTAGAAATGTATCAGTACAAAGTAATTAACATGCAATTAAGTACTAATTAATGAGCAGCAACGTGGAGGGTTAATACCGGCAGGATTATAATTGACATTAGAAACAAGTTATTTATTATTGATCGAAGAAGAGGCACTGGTGTTGGGAGAAACATACATGAAATATAATATATATTCTCCTTTTGTTTTCTAGTTAGAAATCGTTAAGAGGTTGTAGACTTGTAGTTAGACATGTGCATATAAGTGGTGATAAGAGAAATATTCTAAGATAGATTTTAATATTTTGTTCTCATTGTAATTTTCTTTATAATCATTTGATTAATTCATATAGTTAATTGTTGGTAATTAATTTCTTGTCAATTCAAGTTTTTGATTCATCCTTAGTACGTTATTCTTTTGTGATAGAGATGAATTGACTTCAAGATTCATGTTCAACAAATTACCTAAAATACTTATGGAAATGCAACTTAATCCTTAACTTGAATTTCTTGGCTCTAACTCAAAGTTCTTGTTAAATTATGTTAGAAGTTGATTGGAACTCTTCATTAATATGATTACTGTTAAAACTAAAGACGCAATAAATATTGTACAAAGCCATTGTTGCACATATATAATAACTAGTAAGATCTGTTTCAGTTGCATTCGTTCAAATAACATATACTACATGAGAAAATGAAAAGAATGACCGAAATCGCAGCTGGAACCTTCATTAATATGATTATTGTTAATTACTTTTGTATATTGTTATACCTAATTTGAAGATTTTGGACCTTTCTTGCTCCCAATCTTGAATATAGGGCACCTTTACAAAATTTTTTCAATGAGGAAGTAGAAAAACAAGACCACACTTTCCAGAACACATGCATCTATGGCCTTGATCGGTAGAATTGGGTCCACGAAGCTCATTTATTATATTCAACAACCAAATTAAGTTATTGACATGGGTGTCCACTGTGCCACTGCCTAGTTATAGCTAACTTCTAGATAGATCACATAAGTTAATTATTTTTGGAACGACTAGTTTAGATTACTAATGTGCCATTGGCCCATCTGATCATTTTCATTCTTCGAATACAGGAGAGCACCCTTAGGTGAAAAACGGTGAGAAAACACCCTGTCTCATCTCAACTTGGAACTCCCTATTTTTGTCATAGATTAAACTTAAATCCAAGACATCCTTTTTGGTCGTGTTACCTCGACCACTTAAAACAAGGATCGCAGATAGATCACATAAGTTAAGATAGTTTATATTAATTCTTATTTATAATTGCATAAATCTATAGCGGTATTTTAGTCCACATATAAACAATTGGTTTTAACACTTTTGTGCAAAGAATCAGCCAGTATTAGCCTAGATAATTATCTGTATGGGTCCATAACTGCATGTGGGTTCATGGTATGAAGCATTATGACGCGTGGAAATTGCAGCCACAATCTATGAGTTCTACGATTTAATTTATAGGCCATAAACTTGGACATTTTCGCTATCACATGTTATGAAAGTTTTTATAATCCTAACCGTACCTCTCTTAAAATCTATTTTGAGTTTAAACAATTATTTTTTTCATTTTATATGTTATTGATCTTTACTTAAAAACCTAAAAGAAATAAAAAATATATGTACTTCGTGAAGATACATATATCTAACTCGTAATCCACAAATATTTACGTTGTATGATCGAGACCCATATAACTAACTTCACATGTTACATGTATGTACTTCCACAATGTACATATATTTTTTAAAAATTTCTTTTTTGGTTTTGGTAAAAATGAAAAAATAAAAATTAACAAATTAGTGTTTAAAAGTGGTTTTCACGAGTTTCAGTTAAATGCGGTTTTCGTTTGAACCCTCCCCAAATAATATAAATGTTAAAGCGGTTATCACTTTCATTGAGGTTATTTTACAAAAACTTTCAAGCCTTATGTGTTTGTGTTACAGCAATGACTTTTTTAAGCTTGATCTTAAGTTTGTTGTATGTTTTAGAGATCAGGATATAGCTAGCAAAGGAAATAAATGGATGTAGATGAAATGAAGTTACTGAAATAGAAATCGTTTTGTTAGGATTAAGGTCCTGGAGACTAGAAACCAAATACTACAAAAGACATCAAAAAAATAAAAAGAAAAAAAACTCCCACAAAACAAAGAAACCCTTAACGAAAGAAAGTTTGGGGAATTTAAGTTGTCACAAGGTCTTAATTTACTCCCTCTTCATTAGATATAGCAAAGTCAATACCCGAACCTACAACCCTTGAAGGTTGTTGATCATGTTTTATTGATTCCATTTCAAGATTTAAACAAAGTCACCAAACTTCAAGGGTCGTTATTAGGTGCGTTCTTGACTACTTCCATTTTGTTTCAAAAGGTGAGTACGTACCGCCTCTTCCATTATACACTGCAATGCAAACATGCAACCGTTATTAGAACGATACAAGGTCCCCTTAAACAGTAGCTAGATGACTAGACCTTAAAACATACCGACAAGTCTGTCATGGAGAAGCTACCGCGGCTTTGATCCTTTCAACTGTGCACTTGATAAGACTATTAACCGTTGCCACCGACCCTAATGATAATTTGGCTGTAGGAACGGAATCAACTAAAATCTGAAATGCCACAGTCAGTATTGATCCACCAGTTCCTACTTCAGGAATCCCTCCTTCATGTTGTCCTGGCCCATCGGGAAGTATGGCAAAACCAGATGGTAATAAGGCAACAAAATCTGGATCACCCCCACTTAGCACCACATTCATTGCTACAATATCTACTGGAGCATATATAACAAAGGATCCTGTAGCATCACTTGAACTCTCTTGTAATATGAGCATGTTGCTTTGGCTTGAATTTGCACTCTACAACGTTATACAAGTCACAGGTCAATCAATATGTTCCAAAACTACACATAAATTAAATGTTAGAATTTAGAAACCTACATTAACACGCAGAAGGGAAACACTGTTTCCAGGATCGCGGCCATTGGCAATGTGTGCTATTTCTTGAACTAGTCCACCATTTGAAAGAATGTCCCACTGCATATAACATACAATTCATTAAGAACTAAAATAACTATAAACATATAAGTATTAAAATTTTGTTTACAAGTTCACTTCAATAAAGTAGCTAAGTATACACACTTTTCTTGACACATTTAGGCATGTAAAGCTATAGAAATTTATCAATCTAATGGTAAAAAATTGAATGAGAAATTAATCTACATTATATTTCTTAACACATAGTAGTACAAAGATTATTTCCAACAATTGTAGACACAATCTTGTTATATATTTTCTCGCTTGCACATGCAAACAGTTTCACATGTTTTTCTCGTATTTCTATGAGCATGTAGGACATTAACGTGTAAACTTGTATGTTGTAACAGTTACCTCACTCCTTAAGTTCTCATCTCGAAGAAAATCAAAAACTCTCTTTGGTTGAACAGGTATCCAGAATGAAGTTGCAGCACTAAGTACTATACCAGGAGGTCTGCCTGGGTCATCCATACTCTTTCGGGTCATAACACGAACATCATCAGCCCCACTGCTAGACAAAGTTGTCCATGTGTGTGCAGTCGAAGCTCCAACACCGCTGCAAAAGCTCAAAACCATTCTCTCAGCCAGCTTCAACATACTCTTTCTCCCTTCAGAAGTGGTTATAACTGTCAAATGAAACAATACAATCATTAAATAATCACATACTTCATTAAACAGATTATAATTAGGGTAGAAACCATAACTATTATTTTGTTTGTTAATTAATACTTACCTCCAGCATCTCCTGAAGGAACGTTGTTAGCCATTGCACTTGCAAGCCGTTCACATTGCCTATCTAAAGTTGCCACCCATCTTTTTGCCCCAAACGCTAGACCGGAGTTCACCAGTAACTTATAGATATTGTGAACAGCTCTATCATCGAATTCAACATGTTCAACCCATGTTACCTACAAAACATAAAAACAAGCATGAATACATTTTTTCTGATTTATGCAATCTTACAAAGCTGTAAATCTCTTGCAGGCCAGTTTTTTACCTTGGAATACCCATTGGGGAGCTCTTGAACTAAACAACCAGAGGGTCTTCTTCTAGATCTTGAAATTGAAGAAGGGCGCAAATTGTCCAAAGAAACATCAACAACAGCCCAAGTACCATCAGCATGTTGTTTACAATACCTAACAAAGTAGTTCTCTCGAGTTGGAACTAGCGGTGAAGGAACTTGAAACTCGGCCGACATCTGATAAATTATATATTCATATGTTAAAACTTATAATACATGAATATATAGAGTAAACATGGTGTACAACTCCTAGCTTACCACTTGGAGAGCTCCATTGTAATTGCCAGCAACTCCGGTTGAAAGAACTTCCAAGGTCATTGCTCTTGAAACAATGCCAGAAAACACATTTGACCATTGATTCTGACAAAAACAATATGGGGACCAAGTTTGTTAAATAGCTACAAAAAAACATTTTAGATCATTTTTTACACAGAAATGCAAAGATTGTTAACACGTATATGAAAATGAGCCGCAACAAATTCTTGTACATGCCTACATTTAAGTGTGAAAACATATCCAAGTGTCAAAACTTGACACTCATGTGCATGGACAACTAGAGTAGATTATGACACCCTTAATTAAGTGTGAAAACATATCCAAGTATCAAGACTTATGTTTTAAGCCAATCCTTTTCAAATATACATTCATGCTTATTATGCATATCTTTACTTACCGAAACACAAATTTTTAGTAAAGTTTATAGATCTATAATCAGACACCTTTTTTTAATTCATTTGTGTATGTATAAGTGTATAACCCTTTAACAACTAGTGCATTTGTTGTAGTGAAAAGAAAAGGGATATTCTGTAGACATATACCACATCCATTAGAAGTTCAACAAGAGTGATATGATTCATGATCACAACTGCTGATTCCCTCGAAGCCTCAGATTTTAATTCCAGTTGTTTTGGACCCATTCCACGGGGAAACATCCTTGAGTACTCATCTTCATTCAAGACCTCGGAGGAGTTATCTGAGCTTGGAACCCACAAGGGTTCACAAGCCTGAGCCATTCTGATTAGCTCCTCCATAGCTGCAACCGCCAACTCTATTATGATTGGCTTGTCGGCCTCAGTTAGGCCTGAAACCGGCCGCAGAAAGTCATTTGCCCCAAACATCTCTCCTACCATCCCTGGTGGACTAAAACTAGTTACACCTTGATCAAGTGATCGAGTTGGTCCATGTGGAGACATATTCGGGTAACTTAACATTGGCTTGCCGACATACTTTGCAGCGATTCCAGAAATCCTATCAATCTTGTGAAAACGCCAAACCGATCAACAAATTATCAGAAGCATTGAATATACTGATACTAACAACAAAAGTTTACATAAACTAATATGAGATCACTTACCTCTTCACGTAGCCGTGCATTTTCTATCCTCAAATGTTGTTCATCAAAAGACATCTCTCCAATAGCAGCAGGACCACCACAGTTTGGACAAGTAGCATTGGCAAGGGCTTCTTTGTAGCGTATGTTTTCAGATCGAAGCTTATCGTTTTCATTCCTCAATTGTGTGTTCTCATGGCGTTCGTGTTGAGCCTAAATCAAGAATACAAGGAAAGAAACAACTTCAGCATCAAGCTCAGTTAAGTATGCTGTATAATTTTCTTGCATAAAATAACAATTCCCTTAAGCAAGCCATATTCTAGTGAAATTTGGTTGTAATTTGTAAATGTAAACTAATCACCTTCATTTGAGTGCGTTTATTTTGAAACCAAAATTTAACTTGTAAAGGTTCCAAGGTTAATCTTCTGCCAAGTTCCTTTCTTTGCTTATCATCTGGATGTGGGCATTCTTTGAAAAACCTAACAAGAATCAACAAATCATCAATCAATTCAAGCTCTCTTGCACTAAATAAACCCAACAAACATAGAAGCAAAAGTAGAAAATAAGTAATGTTACAAAATATAAATTATGTCAAGCAAAGTACATACGATTCCATTTCTTGGATTTGATGTTGAGTGTGACGATGATATCGTTTCTTTTTGTTCGGGCGTTGATTAGGATCTTGATCGTCGCCAGAGGGAGCTTCCATGATATCGGTGCCAGATTTGCTCTCATAGTCATCATCTCTAAGCATATCAAGATCATTTTCTGGAGTTTTATGGCTCATATCAAGAATATGATGATGACTCTCAAACATGTTTGGCTGAAACATCTTTTCTTCACCACTTTCTAAAAGGTCTTACTTGATGTTTTGTACAGAAATCTATAAACAACAAAGTAGAAGTTACCAATTTGGTATCAGTTAGCAATATTTCTAAATTATTTATGAAAAATAAAAAAAGAATTAAGAGAGAGCACAAGAAATGGAATTAATGGACCTTGAGAGCATGCATAAATTAAGAATTGAGGACTCTAATGAATTTGTTGGAGATGAGCAGATCTATAGTTTTTTTTGTGAGAAAGAAGTCAACTTAAAAGCATAAAAAGTTGAACCAGTCTCTCTCTAGAAAAGACTTTTAGTTTTTATTTATTTTATCCAAAAGGATTATGGTTGAAATTAATATAGGATTTAAAGAAATCATGTCAACCAAGTTCCTCAGCAGATCTCAAAATTATGTCACGTTTAATAATAATATATAAACATGTAACTTTATGTATGAAAGTAGAATGTATGAAGAACAAACATACTGGATTCTAAAACAAGAACCTACAAACCTGATCATTGAGATACTTTTGAAACTCAAATCACAACCTAATAGCTTGTTAAGATCATCCAAAAGATTAGAAGAAAAACATGTTCATAATCATACAAGAGAACACATGTTTCTGCACATTCACAAACCCTAACAAAAGTTTTCTCTCTCTTCTCACTGAATGACTTATATGAAGAGTTAACACTTAACAAGGTCTAAAATAGACAAAAGCAAACACTTTTGGATACTTTAGCAATAAATAACATTATCAAAACTCCAGTTTCATTTGTAGTTGAAAAGCCACTAGGAAGTTGAAAAACCATGAATGGTGGCAAATATATATAAATATATAACAACAAACTTACTGCTTGTTTTCTTGCTTTTGAAAAGTAGTCCAGTATAAAAAGAGTGTAAAGAGTCAACGGAAAACCAGTTTTGAGGGGGTAAAAGAGTGGTTTTCAGACGAGAGTTTGATTGATGATATACCTTTCTTGTGAATAGAATTTAAGGAGAGAGAGAGAGGAACAGGTGAGAATTGAAGAAGTTGCAGCGTGAGAGAGAGGAGTTAATGCTGAGACTCTGAGAGTATTGAGAGGATGCAAACGCATTTATGGAGAATTGAAGTTTTAATTTTATTCGAGAGAGAGAAGTTAATGCTACTGTGTTCAAACTTTCCATCACCCACACACTGTATAATTTTATGTAGGTAGAAAGATGAGATAAACGGCTTAAGATTTTTAACTTCATATAAATTTCAATGCATGAAGTTATTTTATCAAACCAACCATCCACGTCTCCAGCTATTGTCTTTATTATACATAAATAAATAAATCTATAAACAAGTATATACATGTACTAGTCTATCCCCGTATTTTACATGGTTTACTTTTTTTTTTTTACTATTGTATATATATAATTTTTCATGTAGGGTGGTGTAAGATCCGTGTTATGGAGGTTATATAGGTTTTATTTTTAATCGTTTTGTTATTTTATAATTTTGTAATAGTTTGTTTTATATTTTTAACGTAATTTTGTTTAGATTTAATACGTATTGTAGAGCCTATTCACGATGTATAATTCTTTTGAATTGATTAGCTTGAGAGTAATATTTGAATTTCTGTTTAGTTTGTTATCGTTTGGGCCCAATACCTTTGTAAATAAGCTTATTGGGCTTTGAATGAATATATTGTATGAGACCATGCTAGCAATACAATATAATAGTGCAAACATGGGCATGCATACAAACTCCACATTCTCTCTTTCTTTCTTTAAGTAGCAAATAAACAAACACTAACAAGATTCAAGATTTATAGTGTTGTTAGTGATTTTTGCTAGCTAACAACACGGATTGACCTAAGAATAGTTGTGAGATCCGGTGTTTACGAATCTATAATTCGTATAAGAGCTTCGGCTCAACTTGTTGTGGTTCTTAGGTCACGACCTTAGATTTTGGTCTTGGTTTAGTGTTTCTAGAGTGTGTGTGTGAACGTACTATGGGTTAGTTCGGTTGTTTGGAGCCTTGTTCAAGCCAAAAATGGTTATTTTCATGAAGATTTGCGTTTGAATAGCGTGTTTTGCGAGTCTGTATTGTCAGGTACTGAATCGCAATCGCACTGGGACTAAATCGCAATCGCATTTAAAATACAAATCGCAATCGTACTTGTGTGTCAATTGCAATCTCATGTCTCACAATCGCAATCGCACTTGCATCCAGATTGCAATCGCATCCCTGATCGCACTCGCATCACTATCGCAATCGCATTACTTTTCATCAAGAATCACAAAAGTTTCCAGAATAGCATTTTGATCAGAATCGCATTACTGTTCACTTCGCAATCGCATCACTATTCATTGTGATTGCAATTCAAAATACTTAGAATTTTCAGAATTTTTCACTGATTTCAAGACAGATTTTCGAATCTTTTGAAGATGACTTCTGAATCTGAGATGATGTCGAAGAGCTTCTTGATGCTTGAAAATGAAGCTGGAACCTCTAACAAACCACCCCGACACTTAAGCTTTGAAAGCAACTTTGAAGAATAGAAGTGGAGGTTTAAGAACTTTGCTAGAACAAATGAGTTTGGGATGATAAGATCGACTGAAAATAGACCTCACAAACCAACAAATGTGGCGGATGGTGTTACTAAATTGATGTTCCCGCCACAGCTCTTACGCAAGGTGATCTCCAAATGATGCTTGAATATCAAAAAGCCTATGATTATTTCAGCATGTGTCTAGGCACAAAAATCACTCAAAGCATTAGAGAATGTACAGCTGCAAAGCAACTTGGGGATGTCTAGTGTAACATCCTATAGTTCTATAAATAATAAATAAAAGATTTATTATATTATGGAAATTTTATTTATTTTAAGAGTAAAAGAAATGGACTTGGTATGAGTTTATTAAAGTTTAAAGTGGTTTTAATGTTTGTGGACTTGTAATAAATATGGACATAGAGAAAAAAAATGGGCTTAGTCCATGAGCCAAGGAGAATATAAACCCCTTTCATAAATCCTATATCTCATTTCATCCATCTTTCATCTACCTTCAAGAAAACACACACACTCTTCCATTCTAACCCCAAATCCCGTTTTTTGAGTGAGCAACCCACAAAGATTGGATAATTCTTGGAGATCTAACCGTCGGATCGGTCTCAATTTTTAATAGAGGTTCTTAGTATACAAACGAAGATTTTCACAAGTTGGATCTTCAATCAGATGTCGGGAAATCTAGTTTATATCAAGGGAACCGTAATAGTGAAAAATGAAGTTTTTTGGAAACTGTAGCGACGGTTTCCGGAGACGAAGAGAACATGGTTCGTATATCTTGGTGAGACGGTTCCGTGGCCGCTTGAATCACCTAAATCGGAGTTTGTTTGATATAATTTTGGGCTTGTTAGGCTCATTTTGTGTTAGTCTTTCGTATTTGTATTTAATGTTTCATTTATGTATTTGCTAGCTTCCTAGACTTATCTTTATGTATGTTTGGGCCCAAGGCCATTTGTAATAGAGCCATTAGGTTGATAATAATCAATAGATAGTGTATGAACACACACATTATATATAGTGTGTGTAACTCATACACAAATAACCTTTTGTCAAAACCTTATCTTATAACTATCAAACCTTCTATTCTCTCCCTTGTCACATGGCAATAATACAAACCAAAAAAAATCCGAGATCTCGGTCCTCACTAGTGATTTCAGCTAGCTAGTGTAGAGGTTGATCCAAGTTAACTAGTAATAGTGTTGTTAGATCCAGTCAAGGGACCTACAATTGGTATAAGAGCTTTCGGGCTCTACTATTTGTAGATATTGAGTCACAACCTTGGATTTTGGTCTTGTTTGTATTGAAGACGGATTTTCAAGAAGTTTTTGTGGGTTACGGGTTGTTCAAGCCACAAAAGTGTTCAAAAGTTCATAAAATAGTGTGTTCAAGCTTCGGGTTTTAAAGTTTGTGTGTTAATTTATGAAGATTCAAAGATTAAAGCTTTAAAGATTCAAAGATTTGGTGTTTGAAAAGTATTAAAATATGGATGTTTCTTAAAATCCATAAAGTGTCAAAAAGTTGATTGAAGTGGATTTCATAGGAAAGGAAATTTCAAAAGGTGGCAGAAAATACATAATGTGCTTTCCACAAGTACGGTTTCAATCGAATCCAGCGTGTATTCGAATCGAATCCAAGTTTTAATCTAATCTAGTTCAAGAGTAATCGAATCGAATCAAGTTTGCTTAATCTAATCGAATCTCAAAGTATTCTAATCGAATCTCATTTGTAATCGAATCGAATCCAGATTACATTCTAATCGAATCGAATTGCCATTCGATTAGATTAGACCATTCGATTAGATTATAATCTAATTCGATTAGATTCATCCATTCGATTAGACTATCTAGCCATTCGATTACTTTATACTTAAAACTTTTTCTCAAAAGCTGCTTATCCATTCGAATACTCTTCATTCAATTACATTTCATTCGAATACTCCATACTTGTGTTTTTCAAGAAGAATCAGATTGTGTTTGTGTTGATCTTGAAGTTGTTTAAGCAATGGCCAATACAAGTGAAGAAGTTAGAAATGATGTTGTGAAAATTTGCTTGTTGTTTGAGAACGAGGCCGGAATTACTAATAAGCCTCCAAAGTTGATGAATTGGGAAAATGACTTTGAAGAATTCAAATGGCGGTTTAAGAACCACATTAGGATTTTGGGTTATAATCTTCTTAGACCACTTGAGCAAGGTCCATATAATCCCACAACTACCACTGCTGATGGCCTCGTTCCCAAACCCGTGTTCTTATGATGACACTGATAGGAAGAACTTTAGTGATGATCAAAAGGCCTTTGGTGTTCTTAATGTTTGCCTCTCACGTGAAATTGCACTGACCTTGAGAGACCACACCACGGCTAAAGGTATGTGGGATGCTTTAATAAACAAGTTTGAAGGAAACATTGAGATACAAAATAGCAAGAAAGGAATGTTGAAGGGAGAATTCAACATGTTCAATTATGTACAAGGAGAACCAATTCTAATCTCATTCAAAGATTTTATACCTTGATTACTAAGATCTACTGAGACAAAAAAACCTAGTTTCTCACCAAGTGATTGTAAAATGAAGAGAGATAAAATTAAGGAAAATTGTTTTGAAAATGAGAAACCAGGTACCTCATGTAAATATGTTCCACCACATAGAAACAATTTTTATCAATCAACTAATCAGGCTTATCATCCTCAACTATACAATCAATTTGATAACAACTACTATGGGAGTCATCAACAAGATTATATCAATTCATTCTATTCAAATGTTTTTGATGATCGGGGTTACAGATCAGATAACTTGTTTGTTCCTTTTCAAGCATCACCTTATTCACCACAACCAATGTATCATAGTTCTGACGAGTTCTATAGGGATAACAGAAAGAGAGTTTGTTATGTGTGTGGTAACCCATCTCACCTTGCAAGACATTGCAAGAACTGGCATAGAAGGCAACGAGAAATGAACATACAGTTTAATCAATTCCGTTCCAGAGCTACACCAAGCTCAATAACAAGAAATGATCGATCTGAGATCCAAAAATCAGAAAAACAGTAAAACTCCTTCAGGATAACAAAAAATGTAACATCTCGTTTCCCGTTTCGGTTAATAAAATAATAATATTAGTTATTATGAGATGGGCTTGTGTGGGGTTAAATAAATATGGGTAATGGACTTGTGTTAATACGGAAGGAAGAAAGACCATAGGCTTAAGACCAAGACCCATGATATAAATACCTTAATATCCATTAAATCCATTCATTTCACCCATTCCATACACCACCCAAAACACACACTTAAGCTCGCTCTCTCTCTCTCTCTCATCTTTCTCTCTGTCGGTCCCTTCGATTTCACCTTGATCTTAATCATTCATGTCATAACTCACACAAATTAATCGTGTTGACAAGAGAGTTAATGACGGGTTGCTATATTCAGAAAGATATCCATTTGTTAAAGGCGGAATCAATAACAAACATACGGTTGTAATGAATAATCAAAGATAGAAAGAACACACAGGATTCACTCAAAAGATTTCCATTTATATAATGTTAATCATACAAAAGGATAATCGATTTAGGGTTTTCTAGGAATCCTAGGACAGCCGTCACACAATATTCTCTCAATTAATGTGTCGTTCTTATCCGTATTGTGCTCTCTCTATCCTCTTTGGCGGTGTGCCCTAAATATTCTATTTATAGGCCTGCCAAACTAGGACAGCTGTCATTCCTTCTAGAAACCCCAAAATACAATTATACATACTCAGATTACATATTCAAAATAAACTAAGTGTAAAACAAGTCTTCCGGGTAGGCTTTGCATCAATCTTGTCTTTCCGAGTATGCTCGGCCATCCTTCATAACTTGGTAACATAAAAGTGTGCTCGGGTACAGTTTCCGGGTAGACTTTACTTAAAGAGTATTTTACTAAGTAAAATACTCACCGAGTAGACTTCAGTCTTCTTGACTTTGCCAGACTTTGCCCGACAACTTCTTACGAGCAACCTTGTTCTTCGATGGTCCATTTCAACTCTTTGTCAAAAAATAACTTATTAGCAAAGTGTACTCGGGAGTACTGTTCCTTGCTTGAGTTGAACCTTGCCCGATGTTACTTAGAGATATATTCCATTTATACATCAAGCTTGCTCGGACCATAATTATTAAAGAATACCTTGCCCGGTCTTCCAATCACTTGGCTTCATGGACTTGGTCAACCAAACCTTACTCGGAGGAGTAATATACTTGGTTCTGAAGATCAGACTTGCTTGATAAAGTGAACCTTGCCCGGATTTACATAAACTAGTGAACCTTACTCGGAAACACACTAATTTGCAAACCCTGCTCGGAATGAAATTAAAAACACATAAACATTTAAGTGTGCTATAGTCTCAAAATTTCATAGAGCTTGCCCGAAAATCCTATGTTAGCACTAAGCTTGCTAGGATAAACACATTCAATCATCAGGTATGCCCTTGCCAGAGGGATTTCAACATATCAAACCATACCCGAAAAATGACAAACTTAAACAGTAACATCTAAGCGTGCCCGGAAAGATTAACAAACCTTTCCTAACAACATATTCACACAAAGCTTACTCGGTGTACTAACTTAAGTTCACAAAGTTTGCTTGGAATCACAATCAGCATATAACATGCATAGCTTGCCCGAAACAAGAATTTCTTGTTAAAAGCTAGCTATAACAACACATAATCATCTCAAGACTTCAAGCTTGCTCGGGAAATGAGTACAACAGTGTACTCTACCCGGAAAGTGTTAACACTTCAAAGCATGCCCGAAAATCATAAAGTTAGTCAAAAATGACTAAGCTTACTCGGAAAGGTTGAATATTATCAAACCTTACCCGAAACAACATATTCACACATAATCAAGTCAAAAATGACTAAGCTTACTCGGAAAGGTTGAAAATTATCAAACCTTACCCGAAACAACATATTCACACATAATCAAGTCAAAAATGACTAAGCTTACTCGGAAAGGTTGAAAATTATCAAACCTTACCCGAAACAACATATTCACATATAATCAAGTCAAAAATGACTAAGCTTACTCGGAAAGGTTGAAAATTATCAAAGCTTACCCGAAACAACATATTCACACATAATCAACTGTTTTGTACTCGGAAAGGTTGTAAATCATTAAACCTTACCCGAAAATACATATTCAAACAGTTTGTGCTCGGGAAGGTTATAAGGGATCAAAACTTACCCGAACTTACATATTCAACCTATTTTAGGCAAAATGCAACACTTTTTGACTTAAACCACTTTGTCAAAATATATTTTTCTTTTCAGATCATAGTTTAAGAGCAAATGGTGCATTTAGAGATCAAATTTCAGTTATAATTCTCTTCAAAACAGTTTCTTCCATTTACTGAAAAGATCTCAAGAATGGGATCATATTGACTAAGTAGCTATCTCAATATTTCACTTTCAGCATTATTATGACAACATAGATAGGTTAACAGCATCTATAAACTTAGCATGAATTTCATCTCTTTGGTGATATGATTTAGGTTCATTTAAAGCATAATGCATTAATGGTCAACACTGTGCTATGATGCCTCATATCTCTTCTCAAAGCTTATTTGGCTTTCCCCAGATCACCCCAATTTGACTCCAACCTCCTGTATTTGGTTAAAAATATTTTTTGTATGACAGAACTTGTTGTATTTTTGTATTTTTGGATTCAAACATATATAGAAGTTGAACATTGGACTTACAGTTAGCAACATGCCTTTCATTCAAGATGAGACAGTTTTTGCCAACATCTTCGTAGTTCTAGTTGTAACCCTCTTGTTTGATAAAATATTTAAAACACTTATCAACTTTTGGTTGATTTATTCATTCTTCCCCTTGTTTTTGATATTTTCTCAAATTTTCTAAAAGCATGTTCTTTGTCATATTTAAAGATGTTTCAATTTTTTTTTGGTTGACCAACAACAGGCTCGTGTATGACTGGGTAATCACTTTTCTGCCATATCATTCGGAGAGATTTATCTTGAGACATGCAAAACAACTATGCATCTCCACATAAAGATTAGCATATTCATTATGTTTATATCACCTTAGATTTTACATCATCATGGGAAAGAAACCATACATGTTAATGACTATACTAAGGTCTTTTTAGCCTATTAATTCTATATGATCAGCTAAGTAGTCAATGTACTATCATTTCCCAGATAAACACAGTTTAATATTCAATCACCCCAATATCTCTTCATTGTCAGGTTAATGGCTATCCTGTTTGACCAAAAGTGGTCAACAGGACCAAACATACATGTGAATATATGTAATTTCAAAGTCAGAGCTATTGACATAGTTTTAAGTGAAGGTATAAGAAACAAGTCATAATTGCCCCAAATGCATTCAGTTTTTCAGGTCAATGGCTATCCTTTGAATCTATAGAGATTTAAGGACCAAAAATACATAAGTGCATGTCCTTCCAACTGGGCAAATGACATAATTTTCAGCAAAAACAAATACTTGAGACTTTTCCAAAAAAAATCCTTCCTTTAAGCTTCTTTAAAGCTTGAACTAAATAATCTTATCATATCTCTACACCATTAATCAACTTGCTCATGTTTTGACCAAAATAAAGTATTTATGCAAAATTCATTATAAAATTCATTGAATCACTTAATTTTGACATAAAACACATTTTGACATAAACAGTTGCATCACACAATCAAATCTTAATCATTCTTAACATCATCAAAAAAAAACAGACTGTACTAACATTCAATGTCTATCCTATCTTAACAACATCAAAAGATCAGATAGATAACATATTCAAGTAACCATAAACATGTGATTACTCATTACATCAGATAAGCATTCCATTTCACCCAAACAGATCAAACTACTAATCATAACATCAGATCAGTTAACTTGATAGTCAAGAATTATCATTAATTTCAAACAAATTGCACAGATATTTACTTAAGCACCTATCAGTTAACTTCAAACAGTGACATATTCAAACACATATTCAATCAACATTCAGTTGAATCATATTCAAAACATATTCAATCAACATTCAGTTGAAACATATTCAAAACATATTCAATCAACATTCCGTTGAAACATATTCAAAACATATTCAATCAACTTTCAGTTGAAACATATTCAAAACATATTCAATCAACATCAGTTGAAACATATTCAAAACATATTCAATCAACATTCAGTTGAAACATATTCAAAACATATTCAATCAACATTCAGTTGAAACATATTCAAAACATATTCAATCAACATTCAGTTGAAACATATTCAAAATATATTCAATCAACATATGGCTGCTTTAAAGAGTACTTTCCATTTGATAAAGTTTTCCTGTCCATACAACCTTGGTATCTTGTTAGTAGACACCTCTTGTTCCTCATATCCAGACATTTTGAAAAAATAAAAATCAGTTTCCTTAAAAAAATTTTCAAAATAATCAGATCTGAAAACAGAATGCTCAGATCTGATGTGTCTGATGTGATTAGAACAAGATTTAGATATAAAGATTAGAACTTTAATTGAAATAAGGAAGAGAAAACACCGGTTGATTGTAGATCTGGAAGAAAAATGAAAAACAGGGCTGCTGACGTCACAAATCAATCGAACAGTGGTCTGCTTACGTCATTCTTCTTCAAATCTTCAATCAGCAACAATCTTTCTAAAATAGCAGTAATACAGCTCTGATACCACTTGTCGGTCCCTTCGATTTCACCTTGATCTTAATCATTCATGTCATAACTCACACAAATTAATCGTGTTGACAAGAGAGTTAATGACGGGTTACTATATTCAGAAAGATATCCTTTTGTTAAAGGAGGAATCAATAACAAACATACGGTTGCAATGAATAATCAAAGATAGAAAGTACACACAAGATTCACTCAAAAGATTTCCATTTATATAATGTTAATCATACAAAAGGATAATCAATTTAGGGTTTTCTAGGAATCCTAGAACAGCCGTCACACAATATTCTCTCAATTAATGTGTCGGTCTTATCCGTATTGTGCTCTCTCTATCCTCTTTGGCGGCGTGCCCTAAATATTCTATTTATAGGCCTGCCAACCTAGGACAGCTGTCATTCCTTCTAGAAACCCCAAAATACAATTATACATACTCAGATTACATATTCAAAATAAACTAAGTGTAAAACAAGTCTTCCGGGTAGGCTTTGCATCAATCTTGTCTTTCCGAGTATGCTCGGCCATCCTTCATAACTTGGTAACATAAAAGTGTGCTCGGGTACTGTTTCCGGGTAGACTTTACTTAAAGAGTATTTTACTAAGTAAAATACTCACCGAGTAGACTTCAGTCTTTTTGACTTTGCCAGACTTTGCCTGACAACTTCTTACGAGCAACCTTGTTCTTCGATGGTCCATTTCAACTCTTTGTCAAAAAATAACTTATTAGCAAAGTGTACTCGGGAGTACTGTTCCTTGCTTGAGTTGAACCTTGCCCGATGTTACTTAGAGATATATTCCATTTATACATCAAGCTTGCTCGGACCATAATTATTAAAGAATACCTTGCCCGGTCTTCCAATCACTTGGCTTCATGGACTTGGTCAACCAAACCTTACTCGGAGGAGTAATATACTTGGTTCTGAAGAACAGACTTGCTTGATAAAGTGACCCTTGTCCATATTTACATAAACTAGTGAACCTTACTCGGAAACACACTTATTTGCAAACCCTGCTCGGATAACCACATAAGAAGACTATTTGAAGTAAACCTTGCCTGGTAGGCAAAATATCGTACTCGGCTAAGTAAAAGCTTGCTCGGATCCCAAGGTGTGCTCGGATTCATTACTTAGCAATTTTTGAGGAGGTTGAGAAGATTTCAATCTTCCATAATCTTCATTTAGGTCAAATCTCCTTATTTGGGTCAAACTCTTGACCCAATACTCTCTTTCTCTAGCATAATAACAAGAAGAAACCGAACATCAATCCGAGCTAATGATAGTATGATCTTATATAGATCCTAACCCGCTAGATCTAGTCGCGAACCGACGAACAGACACCCTAAACCGTTAAAGTCACGAGATCCAGATGATATCGGGTATAAATCGATCAAAAGATGAGCTTAGGGGTCACCCTAGCTCAGATCTGGATCGAACGGGACGAAAAATGATGGAAAACGAGCGAGATCTCATTTTTCCAGCGAGATCCCGGTTTTCCAGCAATGACGGCGCCGAAAAGGCGGCGTACGAGGAAGGAATGTCAGAGAATATTTCTGATATTCTCTGAACTAATCCTAATTCGTTAACGGAAGAATAACGAATTAACAAGCAATTCGTTATGCCTAAACGTTAAGAAGAAATAACGAATAAGCCGCAGTTCGGTAAGTCATTCGTTAAGTAATTCGTTAACGGAGAACTAACGAAGACCACCCGTTCGTTATAAAGGCCAGTTCATTATAAAGGTGCATTCTTTAAGAAATAACGAATGAGTTCATTCGTTATGAGAGAACACATTCGTTAAGAAATAACGAAGGAGTCCATTAATTAAAGGATGATGAGGATTGGACTTGACTGATGAGGATGATGATTCATGTGTTTCAATTAATAAAGACATTAATTCTAATGTTTCTTTAAAATTACCTATTTTGAATTATGTTATTTAGACTGTTTGTGTGGGCTCTAATTTTAAGAGCAAAGACAATTGTGCAGTTGATTCTGTTAAAACCTTGAATTCAGGTGATGTGGTTTTTAATAATTTTAAAAATTTGAAAAACTCTAACAAATACTTATTGCCTAAGTTTGTTAAAGAGGGATGCTCTAATGACAAACATGGTGCTAAATCAAACAATGTGTCAAGCAGCAACCACCAGACAAAACAAACTGGTCCACACAACAGGTGAAGACATGGAGTTGACCACAATAAATTCCATGTAAAACGTCAAACTTGTTTTAATTGTGGCACTCCTGGTCATATTGCTAGAAATTGTCCACACCGTCCTTATATCCCATGCTATGGATTCTATCAGAGGAATATGCCTCGTAATACCTATCAACGAGATTTCAGGTATCACCAGGCTAATCCCTCTGATGGTGATTGGAACATAAACAAATCTGGTAGGTTTAGTCCTCATCAGACCAAGCCTAACATGTTTTGTAAAGGTGGTAGAAACGGTGCTCCAGTCTCAAAAATGAACACGGCTTCTAAACCGAAACAAGTGAGAAAGACAAAGTCATCTGTGTCTCCCACTTGCAAGCCAGAGACCAAGTCATCCATTCGTACAAATAATGCCAAATCTTACAATGGTAGACATGAATGGTTGCCTAAGTCTCCGGTGAATAGGCATCGAATTCCATATTAAATTATCGGAAAGACATGTCATGGAAACCCGTGACTACATTAGATAAATCAGGTTCACCCAGTGTTACTATGGACTGGGTACCAAAGTCTAACTAATCTCGCACGTCGTGTAGGAACAGCTATGGAGGAATATCATCAGACCCTGGTATGTTGATAGTGGCTGTTCCAAGCACATGACAGGAGACATTTCCCAGCTACACGGAATTCAAATTTTTTACGGTGGGTATGTTTCCTTTCCGGGAGGAGAGAAATGGAAGATTACGCAGACGGGTACTGTAAGTAATGGTGTACTAAAATTTGAGAACGTTAATTTTGTACCTGCGTTGAAGCATAGTCTGTTGAGTGTTTCACAGATCTGTGATAAAGGTTTCTCAACTCATTTCACTAATAAAGAGTGTTTGATTTTAAAACCTGGTATCATTATACCAAAAGACTGGATTAATTTGAAAGAATGACAGCAAGGTCCCTGGATTTAAGATAAAGTGGATTAATTACAAAGAAGCCTCTAACTTTATGAGTTAGCAAATAAAATAATAATTAATAATTCTAATGAAAAATGTGTTAAGACAGTTAATGGAAATAATATCTGAGATAGAGAAGAAAGGGACCAGACCCTAATAATATATGAGATAGAGAAGGAATGGACCAGACCCTAATAATATCTGAGATAGAGAAGAAAGGGACCAGACTCTAATAATATCTGAGATGGTAAAGATAGTTATATATGTATTATGGAAGTATGAAAGTGTGATGATATGAAAGAATTTATGAATGAATGTTTTATAGTATGAAAGAAAGAAAGTATATATTTGTATATATGTACGAATGAGAGAAATATAACAGGCTAAGTATGTAATAAGTATCCACGGATACGTATATATAAATACGTGAATTTATTGTATGCTGCCTGATTAACTAGAACTCACTCAGCGTAACTGACTTTTAGTATGCACTAAGGTGAGTAGGATGAGGCAGCTAGCTTAAAGAGGGCACATGGCAGGAGAATAAAAAGCTGGCATCTGAGGATTTATGATATTATTATGAATGATGTTTTATTTTGAAAGACAAGAATGTTTGTTAAAGACAAGTTTTTGAAATGTTTATTGAAAGTTTTTATATTCTGCGAAAGTTTTAATTAGCTCTGATATTTAGAACTATGTTTATGAGTAAATCCAACACCAAAATAGGGCACTGGGATCGGGGCCTTACAAAAAAAAAAGAGCAGAATGAATGCTTGATTCTTAAATCAGGTTATAAAGTCCCAGAAGAATGGATTTTATGCGTACTCCAAGGCATAAGGATGCTTACATATTAGATATGAATAGCTCTTACTAGCGTAGGACCACTTCATGTTTAATATCTAAGGCCTCGGAGAATGACTCATCTCCATGGCATAAACGTATTGGCCATGTGAATTTCAAAAACTTAAACAAATTGGTCAAAGGTGAGCATGTGAGGGGATTGCCTGTTAAATCTTTCTCTTGCATTGAAAAATGTATTTCGTGCTTTAAATACAAGAAACACAAGCCCAAGACAATTAATTACATAGATTCCATTCTTCAGTTGTTACATATGGATTTGTTTGGTGTTATCCATTAATTGGCAATCGGCCGAAAAGCCCATTGTCTTGTGATTACTGATGACTTTTCTCGTTTCAGCTTGACATTCCTTTTAGGACATAAGGATGAAACCGCTCAATTTCTAATCAAGTTCATTACACTAGTGGAGAGGCAGACAGACATGAAGGTGAAATGTATAAGAAGCGATAACGGAACTGAGTTTTGTAACCAAACTGTGAATGACTCCTGCAGTTTAAATGGAATAGAACGCCACTTCGGTGCACCTTACATTCCACAACAAAATGGTGTAGCTGAATGTCGAAACCAGACATTGATTGAAGCTGCTAGAACAATTCTATCAGACTCCAAGCTTCCTTTGTTTTTCTGGGGTGAAGCAATCAATGATGCTTGTTTCATCCAAAACCATGTGATTATCAACAAGCGCTTGAAGAAGACTCCGTATGAGGTCTACTACAAGAGAAATCCACATGTCAACTACTTTAAGACATTTGGATGTCCCTGCACTATTTGCTGAAAAGGCAGATGAGTGTTATTTTGTTGGTTATGCCGCTAACAAGACTGCTTATCATGTCTACAATAAGAAGACCAAGCTGATAGTGGAATCATTCAATGTTGAATGGCAAGAGCTTAATACCACTGATGCATGAACGGGTGCAGATTGGTTGTTTGATTATTACTACATGTTCAAACCGTTTCGTGGCATGTACACTCCACCACCTGCAAACACTCAAGTCCCGTCTTCTTTACCTGAGCGTTTTTTGATGTAATCCATTATCAACAGTGTGTCTGAAGTGAGTCTACCTGCTGAGCCTTCAAACAGAATAGTACCACATGTTGCATCACCGGCTAATCCCCGGGCAGAGAATAATCAAGTTATCGACAATCCTGCTTTTCAAGCTGCCGATTCAACTGAAATGGTTGATGTCGAAGATGTATCTGACACTGATTCAGATGATTCCTTTAAGTCTACCGGCAATTTGGAACAACACTAGACTGAACCTGTGGCAGAACTTCAAGCAGCTCATAGCGTGGTAGAATCTGTCGCCACACCTCCCTATCAAGAAGAAATCGTTCAAGTTGCTGCTGCTTTCGAAGAACCTACTATTGGTGATTCTGACAACACTGCAACAACTCCCATCAATACCATTGTTTTTTCATATGGTGAATATCTCTAGGATGCACAAATTGCTCAAGAACATCTAGTGGACCAATGTAACATTCGTTACTTTTCAAACTCGAAAACCCGACCCATTTTAAATTTTTGGTTTTGTTCTATTTAAATTTCAAATTTCAAATCAGTTTATGTATTTTTATATTGAATTCGTTAAACCGACCCGTTTCTTCATTTCAATGTATTCGTAAATACCATCCGATAATTTAATAATAATTATGACGTTTTATTGTCATTATTAACTCATGTTCTATTTCGTGAAATTCATTAACGGAATTTTAAGTTTTAATATGTTACTTAATCGAGACCCGAACTATCCGGGCATAATGCGAAAAATATCTAAGATTATAAACTTTTATTTCCATTCCTAATACATATTAAAGTTCAAGGTTTAAAATGTAAATATATTTTAATTTATATTTAAAAGAAACATGAAAGATGAAGGGTTGAAAGTGTAAATATAATATAATTAATAATAATAAAGAAAAAATGCAGCAGCCCACCATTCCAGCACGTATTTCCGGCCGTTTATCCGGCGCCATCTCCGGCGACCGGAAAACGGTTCCGGCAACCATTAAAATCACATTTAATCATCGTTTGGATCCGTTAATCACCCCAAACGACGTCTCCACAACTCCTAAACATTACCATGTAATTTATTTTGTCATTTATCAACCCAATTAACTCGTATTAATCACAAACTAATCAGATTATAATCAAAGTCTTAATAACTCGAACTAAACATTAAACGATTCAATTGAACACATGAATATGACCCTAATCATCATCTAAACCTACTGAAAACATAATATTACACAAACAAACTCTCTAATATGCCCAAAGTGTTCATCTAAATCCGTTTTCCGGCGAAGCTCCATACACCTTCATTACGGCACCAATCCAAGAAAGTTTTATATTGTAATGATTCGTTTCAACCCGACTAATAAAACCACTAACAAAGATTTATCAAACATTGAACAAATTAACAGATTTGAATAGTTAGGGTTTGATGAAGATGATGAACTTTTATGTTAATTTAAATATTTTCGTTTCTGATCTTCTAACAAACAAACAAAACTGGTCTACTGGTTAGTACATGTGAGCTGGGCAGAAGGACCCGGGTTCGAACACGGGTTAGCCCGTTTTTGTTTTTCATTTTATTTTAAAGTAATTTTCTTTTATATAATAGCCAAAACAAAATCTATAAAAAATATATTTTTTATGAATTACAATAAATCAAATAAAGTTTCTTTATATTAAATAAAAATTAGTTTTAAATTATATGAAGTTAGACAAAATTAGTTATAATCTCTTTTCACCTATAAACCCCACTTTCGTTTCCGTTAAGTTTTCGTTAGAAACCCGATTGATGTTATAAATAATTATTATTGCGTTGAACTTTATAGCACGCCAACGTAATTATTTTCAAAATAAAATTTCATTAAAGATCCATAATTCATAATCGTTATAAATTTCAAACTCGTCAAGTCTTGTTTAAATTCGTAAAACATTTTATATATATATATATATATACACACACACACACTTGCATTCGTAAACTTTAAACTTTGTCAACATATTCGTTGTTCAAAATAAAATTTACCGTTAACATCAAAATCCAATAAACGTTATAATATTCAAACTGGATATTAACCTCGTAATTTATAATAAAAATATTAATTCTTTAAAATTCGTTAACGTATAAAAATCATATTATCCAACTCCATAATAGAATATACTTTCAACACTTCTAATATCCGACAATAGATTTATTTACTTTTCATAAGTCGTTAGTTAATATTTGATTTTGTACTTTTAATTTTAGTTCGTGAAATTCAATTGCTTCGGTTATATTTACGTGCTTTCAGTTTTATTTCAAGTTAGTCTTCAACTTCAAGGTGAGTTTTCTCACACCTCTTTTTTTTTTACCCTTTTTAACTATTTTGAGGGTAACATATATATCCTATCAACAATTCAATTTCGTTTATTTATTATTACAAACTATAATTCTTTAAATGGACTTTTGTGCTTATTTGCTTACTTACTCAAAGACTACTTGCTCATGGTTTCCTCAATAAAGATGATCATACTCCCCCCTATGCACTCAGGACGTCCATGTTATGAGTGGAATAGGGACCCCGATCCGAGTACATTTGGTTGTTACAAAATGGAAAAGACATTACTTGCACCATTACTACACCAAGTTTCGTGGAATTGTATGGTTTTTATGTATTTGTATCAAACTTGTGTGGACTCACAAACTATTCAATTAGTTGACTTTATTTTATATATATGCTACATGTACTTACATTAGAGGATGAAATGGTGAAAGACACTACAAGTTAGGTTATTTAAAGAATAAACAAGAAGACATGTTTTGTTTCTTTTTCTTTATATTTGTTCATTTGATAAACTTGTGTACTTGATTTGAATGAATTAATGATATTATTGCCCCTTAATAGTGTCACATGTGTTTTGGGCAATTTGTACGTCACACCCGGGCGTATCCGCTTTAGCCGGGGTGTTACAACCAACCTGACTCAATTCTATCAGCCATTGATGTACTTGTTAATGCTCCTCACATTTTCCATCCCATAGAGAACCTGCCTATTAATCTCCAAGTAGAGCATGTCACCATTGTCGATGACATTTCTCAGATGCCCATCCATCGAAATCATCCCACTAACAACATCATTGGTTCTCCATCTGCTGGCATCCAAACAAGAGTAAATCCGGTAACATTAACAGATGTGTTTTTGCTTGTTTTATTTTACAGTTAGAACGAAGGACTTCAAAGTGGCCCTGAAGGAAAACTAGTGGGTTGAAGTTATGCAAGAAGAGTTGTTGCAGTTCAAGAAGCTTCATCTTTGGAGGCTGATCAAGTTGCCAACGAACAAGAGACCTATTGGGACGAGATGGGTATTTAGAAACAAGAAATATGATAAAGGGGTGATTACTAGAAACAAAGAAAGACTGGTTATGCAAGGTTACTCTCAATGTGAAGGTCTTGATTATGATGAAACTTATGCACATGTGGCTATGCTCGAGGCAATACGTCTATTTTTGGCCTATGCCTCGTACATGAATTTCAAAGTTTATCAGATGGATGTGAAGGAGGAGATCTATGAGAAGCAACCTCCAGGTTTTGAGGATCCTGAATGCCCAAATTACGTTTACCGTCTTGATAAAGCTCTTTATGGCCTTCACTAGGCACCCTGTGCTTGGTACGCTACCCTAGCAGAACACTTGTTAGAGAATGGCTATATAAGAGGAGTTAACGATCAAATGTTCTTTATCGAGAAGGTAAAGAGTGATCAGATCCTGGTCCAAGTGTATGTTGACGATATCATATTTGGATCTAAATATGATAAACTATGTAGAGAGTTTGCCGAGGTCATGCAAAGCTAGTTTGAGATGAGCTTGTTAGGAGAGATGACTTTCTTTTTGGGTCTTCAAGTTGAAAAAAAATGAGGATGGAATTTTAATTGATCAAGAAAAGTATGTTTGAGACATCATCCAGAAGTTTGGGTTCAAGGACTCCTCTCCTTTTCTCACTCCGATTGCTACCAGACATGTGCTTGCTCAGATCCATCAGGAACTCCATTTGATAAACATCTTTACAGATCTATGATTGGCTCCCTGATGTATCTCACTGCCAGTAGGCCGGACATTATGTTCCCTGTTTGTCAGTGTGCTAGATATCAATGTAATCGAAAAGAATCCCACTTAACTACTGTAAAGCGTATCTTCCTGTACCTAAAGGGAAAGCCTTGCTTAGGTATTTCGTATCCCAAAGACTACCCTATGGTTTGCATGCTTACATCGATAATGATTATGGGGGATGCAATCTTGATCGAAAGTCAACATCGGGTGGATGTCAGTTCCTGCGTGATAGGTTGATCTCCTGGCAATGCAAGAAATAAGTCACCGTGTCCACCTCCACTGCTGAACCAGAATACATTGCCGCCTCAGCTTGCTGCTCTCAAGTGATATGGATCCAGCATCAGCTGCTGGATTACGATTTGAATTTCTTTAACACCCCCATTAAGTGTGATAATGAGGCATCAGTTTTTATTGTCAAAAACCTGGTCCAACACTCAAAGACATAACACAATGACATCCGAATGAATTTCATTCGTGATTTTTATGACCAGAAGGTTGTCACTATTGAACCGATCGAAACTAATTACAACTTTGAAGACCTATTTACAAAAGCCTTTTTTCGTGCCCGATTTTTGTATCTTGTCGAATCACTGGGTATGATCTCTTTTGTTCAAAATTTATTTCATTTATTTTATTTTATTTTATTTTAATTTTACTTTAATTTAATTTTACTTTAATTTAATTTAATTTAATTTTGTTTCATTTTTACTTGATTTATTTAACTTATTTTACTTTAGTTTTATTTTTTAATCTTTTTGTATAGAAAATTGTAAATATTATTAAATATGTAATAATTTTAGAGGAAGAAAATGAGTTAAATTTTAACTCACCAAAAAGATTTTTAATTTATTTAAGAAAAACAAAAATGAGTCACTTGACTAACCAAAAATATTTTATATTTTTTTATCAAATTATATTTCATTAAGAAAATCAGAAAATGTTTCAAAAGATATTCTCTCGTTTAGAGGGAGCTCCTGCTTTGAGGTAATCGGATAATATAAATATTATAAAATTTTGAGAAATTGATCCGACCTTAGGAAAGTGATAAAAAATAATCTTTAATGATCCTAACACACGAAAAGGAATTTCAAAAGCCAGATATCATTGTTTGATGTGTAAATAGACTTGACAAATGAGTAAGTGTCATAGTGATATAAACTTAAATACTCGCCCATGCTAGTGGTTAAACTCTTATGAAGCAGTTACCGATTCCAATATAAGTCATATCGATGACGGCAAAAATGTAATTAGTCAGTCATACACGACCCCATTAGTGATTGGTCACAATTATTTTATTTCTTGTTTTATATTCAAATATTAAAAAATAAAAAATTATTAAAGCAGAAAAACTGCAAAGTGCTCAAAAGTATTAAAAATCAACAACAAAAATGTTGATAAATTAACAAACAAAAAGGGGTATATTATAACCACGCAACGTGGGGCAAACAAGTAAGTCTTAAACACTTTATATAAAGGAATGTAAGTTCGTATGGCTAGTAAGTCCATGGTTCAACCTTTAATATTGTTTGAAAGAAAATTTGCAAAAAGTTCATGTAAGCACAAAAATGTTTTGATTAATCATTAGGGGGTCAGAGTCAATTCGGGATGATACTGACAAACACAAACTATGCATGAGGTCTGATGGAGTTTGTAACATGTTGGATTAACAGGGGACCACATAAGTACAGTTCCTAATTAATACTTTAACGTATCATTTTGACATCAAAATACTTGTTAAGTTTAAAGTGAACAAATTATACCTACAATCGACTTTGGGTTCTTGGCATAATAATATCCAAATAGAAGTGTGACTAGGACGTAATAGACAATGTGATTCCATGTCGAGATCTTTCTCACCCAAAACATGTATCTCTTATATTACGTAAATTAATGTAAACTAATTAAGTTTAAAATTAATGTAATTAATATAATATTAATTTCATCTTTGCTTCAAAATCAATTTATTTTTTTATTTTTGTTTTGTTTACATCCTTAAATGAATTTTTGGTGTGTATTAAACTTTAATTTTATTTTACGTTTATTTTTATTTTATTTTAATTTTTTGTATACTTATTTCTAAATTTCTAATTCTAAGTTATTTTTAAAGGGGTTAATGTCTTACAACAAGGTCCTCCTTGCAATGTTTGTTAAGTGTTGACCCGGAAAAAATATATCTTGTATATATTTAATGTGTTCGGATTAGGTGAATAAATATTTTGCGGGTTTAAATTTGTAAATGATTTCAAAGTTCGGTGGTTGAGAGTGGAAAACCATTTATAACTCGAGATGTTTTAACCCTATCGCGAGATTGGCTGACCCTATAAATAGGTCAACTCAAAATCTCTTTCTTTTCATTCACTCACAAACCTTATCCACTATTTTCTCTCTCTTACTTTTTCTCTCCAAAATCCACCGCCTTCCATCGTATTAAAGATCTGAACCCAGATTTTTATACAAACACTTAATCTGCTAATCATAACACCTAAATCTTCATACAAACATAATCCGCCACCAGTGGTATAATACTTTTCATGTTTTGATTCTTGTTTCTAGTTCTGGGCTCAAGAACAGTTCATGACGTAAATGTTCATGCCCGATTGGGTCTTTATATGCTGTTTTCTTTCAAGTTTGATGTTATAATCTTCTTTTCGATATCATTAGGAGTCTGTATTGATTTAATTGAGTTTTTATAAATGTTGTTAATAAACCCAGAAAATGGTGTTTGAATATGGGTTATGATTGCCCAGATATTCTTATCTAGTGGGCATGAACCCAGAAAAGGGTTAAGTGTCTGATGAATGGATGATATTGAAAGTGTGGACAATATAACCGAATGGATCTTTCGATTAGAGATGACTTGTTGTGAAATATGATTAATGGACTGTGTAATCGAATAAGGGATCCGATTAGAAGTTGAAAATGGAAAACTAGTTCAAGGGAAAGGAAATCGAACGTATATTCGATTGAAATTTTGAGTTGGGAATATATGTTAAGGATTGTATAATTGAATTGAGACTCGACTAGAACAAAAAAAAGGTAATCGAATGATCTATTCGTTTAGAAAAGTTGGCTGAGTTGGAAATTTTCCAAGGACCAAGTAATCAAATGACTCATTTGATTAGAATTCATCACAACACTGAAAGGATATGAATTCAAATGGCTATTTAATTATACTACAATCAATCTGCCCAAAATCTTCCAAGTACCAAGTAATCGAACGTCCATTTGATTAGAAAAGAAAGCTTCAGAAAAACACTTTAAGTACAATATAATCGAATTTCCATTCGATTAGAAAAGTTATGGACATGATATTATTCTTCTAAGGAAACTCTAATCGAATTGAGAGTTCTATTCGAATCAAATTGACGGTCTAATCTAATCGAATAAACATTCGATTCGATTAGATCATCATTCGATTAGATTAAACTCTTCATTCGATTAGATCAAATGGCACATGTAAATTTTCTTTAATTAAGTCTGAATATAATATAATCTTTCTAATAAGTTATCTAATCGAATACACATTCGATTAGATTAATCTATTACTAGAGTAGATCACATTCTCATTCGATTAGATTAGCTTACACTTGTCAAAATGTTCAAATTTTCACATTTCTAAAATTAACTTTGTATTCGATTAGATTACTTGGAACTTGAAGTTTTTGATTATACATGCAAACAAAACTGGATCCTCATGCCATTCGATTCGAATACTCAACACTTAGACACTTTAATGATTCAACTCCAAACTTGTTTATAATTTTTTTTGTAAAGTTTTATTTTTTAGTTTTTTAATCTTATTTTCTTTTATCCTTACCTTTATATATGATTTTTTTAACCTTATACTCAATTGTCAACACTAATACTTCTTTTGTATATCATAGGGACATAACAGTTCTTGTCCCTTGGAAATCCCGAAGAAAAGGATATACAAAGTTTTTATATCAATGATCAAAGGGTTAAGAAATTGTCCACTATCTTATACTATCACTACCGATCCGGAGATTCATAGCTCATGGGTTGAACAATTCTGGACTAAGGCCAAGACTGTAAAGAATGGTTCAGAGATTACCTCAAAGGTAGATGGACTGGATGTGTTAGTGAATGAGGAGGTCATACGAAAGGCCTTGGAGATAAAAGACGACGTTGTTGACCCGTTTACTACTTTTTCTAAGGAAGACATCGTGGGATATATGGAGGAGATTGGGTACGATGTAAAGTGGACTACCTGTGAGAAGAGGCATCTTCCTGCCTATTGGAAGCTTCTGTTTCACATAGTTGCCAACTTCTTGTCATCTCAAATGGGTGGCTTTGACAAGCTGAATGCGAATTGGATCGGGGTTATGCTGTGTTTGACACGCAACAGGAAGTACAACTATTCAAGGTTGTTCTTTAAGTACATGCAACTGAATGTTCTTGCCAAGAACAAACGTATGATGTATCCAAGATTCCTTCAATTGATCTTGGATTACCTGCTTCCTGACACCCCCAAGCCTATGTACATGGATGACGTGGATGATGAAGGGATCGTTATTGGGTCATTAGATCCATTTCATTTTAAGATGGTTCGACAGTCTGCTTTGAAGGCTATTCTTGAGCCTACTGGGAGGAGTGTGTACTTGTACAAGGGTGTTGAGCCTGGGGTAAAGCTCGGTCAGTTCCCTGTTGGGCCCGTATTATTTGGTTTGTACTTATTTTGTGTTTGTTTTGTTTGTATGGTTCATGCCTATGTAAACCGATATCATTTTGTGATTTCGATGGGCTTGGGCTTGTTATGGGCTAGGTTGTAGTTCCTCTATAAATAGATATGTTATGTATAGGGTTGGGCTGGCCGTTCACTAGCAAAAGAGTTGAACGAGTATTTTGTGTAATATTGCTTAAGCATCCGACGTCAAATATACATATGTTTTGAAGCATTTTTGGTGTTATTTACGTGTTCTAATTCGTGTGTCTTGAATCATCACTTGTTATATTTCGAAATAATATCGAGATCATTGATATCATATTGAAAGATCCATTCTCGGGACTTACAATTGGTATCAGAGCCTATTGACCTAGTCTAGGCTCAGTTGTGATATCAAACGATTCAAGATTCATTGATTCATTGGGTTTATTGGTGATTTTAGTATTTTTGTGTGTTTTTCCGATGAATACAATATCGGAGAAGAGAAAGTATTAGTTTTGGTCAAAGATTGGATTTTATTTGGAAACAAATCAAATCCCATAAAACTCGGGAGTTTGTTGCTGCCAAATCCAACTGATTAGCCTGTTTTCGGGTGTTTGAGACAGTTTTGGGACAATTTAAGGGATCTCGGCAATCAATTTGGGTTCTCAGATTGATTTTATCATTTTCGGTCAGATTCTTAGGTTTTTCGGGCAAAGTTTAGTGTTCTTGGTCATTTTCAAGGGTTCCCGGTCAAAGCTCGTTCTCGGTCATCATTTGTGTTTTCTGTCATAGTTTGTTCTCGGCTGAACTACACTTGGGCCTGACCTATTGGGCTTTGAAGAAACACTTGGACTAAAATTATTGTCAATGTTACTATTTAAAATGGAACAAATCACAAATCGTAATGGATCATCAAGTGCTACACTACATCAAGAATTGGACTCGATCATGGGAACCACCACTCGTATCCCTCGTTTGTTGTCTGATGTAGGGTTTAGCGAGTGGAAGTTCAGATTTGAGAAATATGTTAAAATGAAAGACACTAAGGTTTGGAGAAGTATCGTTAGAGGTCCTCAAGCTATCACATACCAGTGTGAGAACTCTAAGGAAATTACTATGAAGCCTGTTGAGCTGTATGATGATGCTGATTGTGAGAAAATGGAAGAAGATGAAAAGGTACTTTCAACGTTAACTATGTCACTCTCACCTGAGATTGCCTTAGGTTTTAGAGAACTGCAGTCTGCTAAGGCAATATGGGAAGCCTTGATTGAAGTGTATGAGGGTAATGAAGACATGAGGAGAAGACGTCAAGATTTGTTGCGACAAAAATTAAACATGTTTAATCACGTTCTGGGAGAGTCGTTGGAAACACAACTGTATAGGTTCATAGCTCTTCTGACTGAGATGAGATCTCCAAGTATCAATCTAACAGCAGCTGAAACAAACAATAAGTTGGTAAACTCTTTGCCTCAATGTTGGGATATGAACGTTGCAGTAATCAAGAAGACAAAAGATCACAACAGACTGACACTGTTTGAGGTTATGGCAATCATCAAGTCTTGTGAAATGGATGGCAAGAAACGTGCCATAAACCATGCAAACTCCTACAATGCAGCGGGCTGCAGTGTTGCTTCAAACAATGCACTCATTTCACAAGACAACTTGTCAATGTTCAAAGCTACTCAAGGGCAACAGCAGTGTCAACCTCAAAACGACTTTTCAATGTTTAAATCCGCTCAGGGTCAATTCTCTCAAGCTTCATCACAACCAGCTTCAGTGTTCTTTCCTAAACCTGCTCAACCACTTGTTGCTACTATTAAACCTCAAACATCTGGTGCTTCTTCTAGTCAGGGTTCAAGTCTGATTCATTCTATCTCAAAGGAAACTCAAGAAAACATTGCTTTGATGGCGGGGTTCATGAATTGCTACAACGCGTTCCTTGCTGGAGATCTGGTTCAACCAGTAGTAGCTGCTGAGCTTGATCAAATTCATCCTGATGATGTAGAAGAAATGGATATCTCTTGGCAAATCACCATGGAAGTGTTTCATGCTAAGAAATTTACTAAGAGAATGGGCAGAAACAATTGGAACATGCCAAATAATCATAGGATGGGTTTAAACAAGGATACTCTAAGGTGTTACAACTGTCATGAGCCGAGTCACTTTGCTCGTGAATGCATCAATCCAGCAAAGGAAGGAAACATGGAGAGGGTGCTGGTACTAGTGGGAAATGCTAGAGGAGAAGGTGGGGCTAGTTCAGGTGACGGTGAACGGGGTTTGGTAGCTCATCAATTCTCCTGGACTGATTAGATGGCTGCTCTCAACATAAGTAATTAGACTGTTAATTTTGCTAATATTGAAGATGCTGATGAAGAGAATGCTGCTGAGGAACAAGTTAAGGAGCTTCAATTTGCTTTTATGGCTTTCACTTCTTTCAGCTCATATGAGGTAAGCTCTCAACTACGTTCTTAAGCTTGCATTAATAAAGTAGATTTCAACATAAGTAGTATTGCTAATATTGAAGATGCTGAGGAAGAGAATGCTGCTAAGGAACAAGTTAAGGAGCTTCAATTTGCTTTTATGGCTTTCACTTCTTCCAGCTCATCTGAGGTAAGCTCTCAACTACGTTCTCAAGCTTGCATTAATAAAGTAGATCTCTATAAATCTCATAACAATAACTTGCTTAGAGAAATGGAAGTAGTAAAATCCGAAAATTATAATCTCAAGAAAAATGAGAAAGCTTTCAAAGATAAAATAGAAGCTCAGAAAAGGGATTTTTTTAACCTCAAATCAGACTTTAGTTTAAAATGTTATTATCACCTTGCATCAAGGAAAGTATGTTGAAGATATGCTTGCGAAATATGAATTTCAAAATTCCAAGAGTGCGACAACTCGTATGGCGGAAAGACCTCTTCTGTCTTCTGATCCTGATGGGAATCACGCTGATCAAACACACTATCGATCGATAATCGGGTCCCTGATGTATCTTACCGCAAGTCGCCCTGACATCATGTTCGTTGTATGTCAATGCGCCAGTTTCTAGGCTAACCCTAAACTCTCTCATTTAATTGTTGTTAAGCGTATTTTTAGATATCTGAAAGGACAACCGAAGCTAGGTCTTTGGTATCCCAAACACTCAGGTTTTGATTTGTAAGATTTTTCTAATAACAATTATGGTGGAGATGATATTGACAGGAAATCCACATATGCTGACTGTCAATTCTTGGGTGATCGTCTCATTTCATGGAAATGTAAGAAACAAAAAACAATGTCCACATCCATTGTCGAGGCTGAATATGTTTGTTGCGTCAGCTTGCTGCTCACAGGTTATCTAGATGCAACATCAATTGCTGGATTACGGTTTGGAATTTGTTGACACCCCTATCTTTTGTGATAATGATGCTGCTATTGCTATTGTTAAAAATCCTGTTCAGCATTCAAAAATCAAGCACATCGATATTAAAATTCATTTTATTCGTGACTATTACGACCGTAAATTGATTCATCTTAAACAAGTTCACACTGATAATAATGTGGCGGACTTCTTTACTAAACCGGTCGGAACAACCAGATTTAATGTGCTTGTGGGATTTCTTAAGATGCTTCGTTTCGGGGATTGAGTCATTTTTAGGTTAAATTTGTGCAAAATTTGGACAATATGTACAAATTTAGGGGGAGAAAAATTAAAAAATCAAAAAGAGTGTGTGCGTGTGTGTGTGTGTTTTCATCATATATATATATATATATTATATATATATATATAAATTATAAATTTATTTACATCCGCTTAAAATTATATTGGTTGCTAAAGTCTGAAGGACATAAACTTGTATATGTTTGGTCCTGCCATCTATTTGTGGAGATACAAGATAGTCATTCACCTAAAGACTGAAAGCATCTGGGGCGATTGTGATGTGTTTTTGTTTAATTCTTTCGCTTAAAATTATGTCGGTTATTCTAAGCTTGAGGGACATGTATCTATATATGCGTTTGGTTCTGTTATCCACTTGTGTACATACGGGATTGCCATTCACCTGAGAACAAAGAGTGACTGGGGCGACTGAGTTTTAAAAATTTATCTTCTGTAATTATTCGGGAAGTGATATGATTATTCAGTTAATAGCTTTTTAGAAGCTTCAAATATTTTCAAATGAAAATTGATCCAACCTTCGGAAAGCGATAGAAAAACTGATTCTGTGTGCCTAACGGGTGAAGTTACTAGTCTTAAAAGGCTCTAGAACAGTCATTGACTTGCATGGTAGCTTTCCATGATGCGTAAAAGTAGAAGTGATATAAACTAAATATGCTAAACTTACTGTAGAGAGTCATTTAGAAGAAAGGTGCATGTCTTCATATACATCTCTCCGAATGATAGGTAGAAAAGTTATTACCCAGTTATACACGAGCCCATTAGTGTGACAGGTCCGAGCCCCGGTGCAGAAGCGTGAATATTCGGTGTTATTAACGACAGTGGAGCTCGGATCTAGGGTTAGGATCGAATCTCACTCGTATTCACACTTGAAAGATGTTTGGACGGATGAGGTGTATTGGAGAGAGCCTGATTTGATTAACAATCAACAATAAAGTAGGATGAACAATTGTAATCAAAACACAAAAGATAGAAAATGGTAGTATGATAATATTAGTTGAATGATTCTCATAAAGATGAAACACTCATACATACATTCATACATACAATCGATTAAGAAATACTAGCCGCCACCAGGAGAGCTCATCCTGGAGGCGGAGACTATCTCAAAGGGATAAAACCCTAAATCTCACACATACACAATACAGTCACTCATCCTAGACAAATGAATAAAAACATCTATTTATACTAGTCTAGCATGACTTGGTCTTCAAGCCATCCACTTTTGGTTGAGACCAAAATAATATATTTTTCACCCACAAATTAATTCGATGCATCGGTCTAAAATATAAGTCCCAAAAATCTCCCCCTTAGACCAATGCCATCAAATTTCTTCCATGATCACCTCATAACTCGTTGTGTTTCATTGAAATTCTCACCCTCACGTTAAGCTTCTCCCATTGTTCATTTCGAATCATCACTCTTATACCACTTTTGGATATAGTTGTATGGGCATATGAACGAGGCTTTGAACTTCAAAAGATCAACTTCAACAAGGCTATCACAAAAAGAAATAAACTCATTGTGATCATCAAATAATCTTCCATTCTTCAAATCTGTTTCTTCCCCTGTAAATTATCTTCAAACCATTCCCTGAATTAAGATAGCATTCAAGTTCAACTATAACCCGTTCTTGACTGTTCAAGTGACTATTTCATAGGAGGTTGAACTCTACTGATCATCCTTTCAACATTGTTGCTTGAGATGACTCTATCTTCTCATCCGTACTAGGAAATCTGAAAACTGATAAACGATGAAACATCTTTGAAAAACCTTGGATTATTAATCTTGGTCAACTTTTCCTTAACTCGAGTCTTTTACTTTATTTGAAGCATGCCATTTTCAATGAAATTCAAAGATTTTTACTCCCCCAATTTCGTTGCAATTGTCTTTAATAAATGTGTCTTCAAATCAAGTGTGGGTGAAATAATCTTGATCATCCTCATCAAGATTGTAAAAATCTCAGATAAACATATTTAAAAGTTGGTTGACACTAAAAGTGATTAAATCTTTAAGCTTGGTCAACACTTGTTCTTGTAAAGCTCTTGATGAAGTCGTGAAATTGGATGAGGTTTGAATTCCATAAGCTTGTTGATGATTGGATAAAAATTACCAAAATACCCCTGGTATATATCTTCCGTAGAGAACAGCTTGGTCAAACGGTCAACGGTACCAAAAATCTCAAAAGTTTCTTCAAAACTTTGAAATATTTCACAAACTCTGTTTCCTAGCACATAGTGTGCTTAGGATCACTTTCCTAGCACAAAGTGTGCTTGGGAACACTTTCCTAGCACAAAGTGTACTCGGAATAACTTTCCTAGCACAAAGTGTACTCGGAAGAACTTTCCTAGCATAAAGTGTACTCGGAGTAACTTTCCTAGCACAAAGTGTACCAAGAATGCGAATCACTTGTGATTTTTCAATTTTAGCATTAGCACAAAGTGTACCCGGAAGCACTTTCCTAGCACAAAGTGTACCCGGAAATCAAAAACACTTGTGATTTTTTCAATTTTCAACTAGCATAAAGTGTGCTCGGAAGTACAAGTGTGCCCGGATTACTTGGTGCTCGGAAACAAAAGTGTGCTCGGATTACTTAGTGCTTTTTCATTTTCCACCAAACATGCTCGGGAGCAAAAGTGTGCTCGGGAGCAAGGGTGTGCTCGACACAAACTTCAGTTTTCTCTTCACAAGCATAATTATTCAAGACAAAACAAAGTATGCTCGAAAAAGAGTCTGCTCGAATAAATAACAAAGTGTGCTCGAGACTTAAAGAAGATAGTTTTCTTGAGAAGACAAAGGACATGCTCTGGGTTTCACAAAGTGTGCTCGAATTTGATGTGCTCGATATAAGATGTGCTCGAAATAACCTGTGCTTGAGCCAAACAAAGATGTGCTTGGGCAAAACACCTCCTGTGATAGAAGCAACACTTAGTCATTTTTCATACTCGGGTCCAATATTATTTGTTCATAGTGTGCTCGAGACATCAAAACTTCATTTCTGCCTCATCAGTCACTGATTTGCCCTTGCAGAACCTGCTCGAATATTCACTTTGCATCTGCTGCAACAAACAATGATGAAATTGCCTTTAGTACCTGTTCATTCTTGACTTGTACATTCTCCTTATCAGTTTGTACCATCGGCAATATTTTTCAACAAACATCTACTATTTGTGCAGCACGAGCACACAAAACCCTAATTTTTCAAATCCAAAATCAAGTTTCGGCATCTGAAATAAATCATTGTAGCACCATCCAAGTCATCTCGAAATCAAAGAAACCTATCTTCATATCATAATCAACCTTTTCAGATCTAGAAATAATCAGATGAACAGTGTTGCCCAAAAACGAGCCAAATAACACTGTTACATCAGATCTGGACCGTTCTGACCAAATAAGCATGAAATTGATGTTGGATCTCCAAACGAGTCATCAACCCAAACATCAATCCATATACTTTTCTCCGAATCATAAAATAAATTCAAAACCCCAAAAAATAATTTCAACGAACTTCATCGTTTAGCGTCCATGGTGGATTCAAGAGCGAAATGAATCAGTTCAGCGGTTAGTCTGAACAATTCGGTAACCCAGGCTCTGATACCAATTGTGTAGGTTCCCTGGACGGATCGCACGAGATATCGCGGTCTACTCAGGTGCGGAATCCCTGCGTAGATCGTTACGAGTATAGAACACAAACACACGAATACACGTAACACGTTATATATTAATAACCGAACACACGTGATATGAATCACTAATACAGACTCTCATCAACTCGATCGACTCAAAACGACTAACTTGAACAACCCTTAAACCAAGCCGTAAGCTTGTATTTATATACACGACAACTTCGCCTGATATGTTCAGGCGAAGTTGTCCATAACTTCGCTTGTTCAACAAGTTCGCCTAGGCGAACTTGTTGACAACTTCGCTTATACAAAAACATAAATATCATTACAGACTCGATTACAGACACTAGACTATGAACTACTGACATTTATGCACCAACAGACTCCCCCTTGGCAGTAGCTTCATATCTTGATCTTTAAGCTCTTGTCTTGTAATCCTGTATCTTCACGCATGCACTCCTTCTCTAACACATACCGTGACTACTCGCTGATTTTTCCTTGCTTCGTCCTTCCAAGCAGGAATATAGAATATCTTCATTTCATTCAACACTTGCAGATCAGCTTTCGATAAGTTAACAAGATGCATCGGATCATACACCCTCAGCACTTCTTGTTCGTCTTCGTCTTCCATCACGGCTTCAGCAGTCTGGCAATCAACATACCACCATTTAAGATTCTTCAACACATCTTGAGACATAGTCTTCATTGGAACCTCCTTAATGCATCGGATCGGTTTGTACTTCATCACCATCCATGGCTTGCCATCTGCTCTCATTCCCCTTTCTGTATCCTCCACGAGCTTTCCCTGCTGTGGCTTTAATAATTCAAACTTCTTCTCTTTTATGCTTTCTTTCCACACGATCTTCCCAATCACTCTTGCCATGTTGTCGTCACTTCTATTTATCAGGCCCAACCTGGCCAAATCCTTCACCTCACATTCCGGCAACGTATTGAGAGATCTCAGGGTTCTTTTGAAGTATTGAATACCATCATAACGCTTCACCACAAACAACTTTATCTGTTCATCATATATCCAACAGATAATTCCCTTCTTCGACTCAGCATAGCCTTTGATGTTATAACTCTTCTTGAACATGGCTGGAACAGCAGGCTTCTTGGTCTTAATAAACCAATGAGCACAACCTTCCTTCCACCTAGGCTGCTCCTCCCACTCAGTCTCATCCATCTCAGTACCCATGTCGGCTTTCTCAACATCTGGGATCTCGTGTTCAACGTCTTCTTCTACTATCTCCCCCTCTTCTATCCCATCTTCAATCACAATCTGTGCGCCAATCTTCTCAATCTCCTCACACGGCAGCACATCATCATCAAACACATTATCATCTAGCATATCATCATCTAACTCTCTCAACGCATCAATCACATCATCTTCATCATCAACCATCACCACATCATCACCACCAACTGCACCTGCAGACTCCCCCTGAGCTGTGGAAGTCCCAAGAGCTTGAGTAGTTCTTGGCAACTTACCACCTGCACCTTTCGGTGCATTGGGATCATCGTCTCTGTCGTTTCTCTTCTTAGTCCTTAACTCGTCGCCTCTACAGCCTGTCTCCCCCTGAGATGCCAAGAACTCCTTCATAGCATCTATAATACGCCCATGTTCAACCAGGAGGGACGACTGTAGTTGATTCTCTGCTACAAGGCGCTGAATAGCCTGGGTCTGGATAAAGTTTATCCTCGATTGCTCTGCCACGACCCGCTCAAGTGCAGCTATTCTCTCCGAGTCTGAGATGGTTGCATCGAAATCAAACCTCATGTTAGATGTGTCTTGAGTATACTGAGGAGGGATCTCGAATGTAACCGGGACTTCAGAAGCAGTTGTGGACGTAACCGCAGGTGGTATCGTGACCGACAACCCTGCAGTTGCGACGACCGTCGACTCTACAAACCGTGCCACCACCTCTGAAGGAGTAAGCGTTGGAGGTGGTAACGACACAATCTCCGGAGTCGTCGTCTGTAGTGTAGTGGATGGGATGCCGACGGCTGATGTAGCCACCCCAGGAACATCTGCGGCGCTTGTAACCTGTACAGAAGTAGGAACAATTGACATACCTGACAGTGCGGATGGAGCAAAACGTATGACTCGTGAAGTCTCTCCAGCTCCCATACCAGCACCTGTCCTTTCACGTCGTGAACGTCTGATCAACTTGTGTATATCCTCTTCTTCTTTTTCAGACTCAGTATCATCAACTGTCCTCTTCCTCTTCCCCAACGTCCTCTCACGTGTCACCAACATCCTCCTCGCTTCATCCATCACATCGTCAAGATCTGAGTCAGCCACAGTCGTAACTGCTCTAGTTACACTCACTTCCCTAACCTGTGCAGCAGAGACCTGCACTTCTTCATGTGGATCAAAACGATCCATGTCGAAGAATCCTTGGCCGCCAAATGCAGCATCAAGGTCAACATCCTCCTCAGCCGATACAACAGGCACAGTAGGTACATCAAGAGTTGCTCCTGCCTGTTGTGGTTGAGGGTCTCTGAACTCGTCCCCCCGAGCTGGCACATACCCCGGGTTTATCAAGTACCCGAAGAGTGGAGTATGCCTTGGACGACGTTCAGGCTTGCTCCTCGCACTCGAAGTACGACATTGAGCAAAGATACGTTTGCTCACATTCTCCACGTATCTTATCGGGCGTCGTTGAGGCAAATTCGGAGCCACATGGTTCAAGATCATCTGTATGAATCTTGGATACATTATGAACCGCTCACGAGCCATCGCCCTCCTCTGTCTGTCGATCTCGTAAAAGACCATCTGACTAAAGCTATAACGTTTGTTATAAGTCAGAGCAGTCATTGCTGACTGCATGGTCGCACCCATACCGTCAGTGCCCGCCTTCCTCCCAGACATACACACAATCATGACGTGCATGAGGAAGCGCCACTGATTGAGCAGGAACCCCTTCCGTCTCTGGGTATCGCCCAATGGACCAGAATAGCCCATTCTTAGAAATGCTCCATCACAAAACGGAGCCACAAACTCCGTAGGGTCGTTCCGGGTCTCCTCTCCAAAGCGTAACGCCACCCGAATTTGTTCAGATGAGAACTGAACTTCTTGATTATTTACTGTTGCTCTCATGACCAGGGCTCAACACGACAATCGTACTCCACCGTCTGCCAGAAGTCCTCGATATTGGATAAGGATATCGGCAGTGTCGTCGTGATTGCGTGGAATATCCTCGAGCGTAGGAGGAATGTGATTATCTCGCGATAATCCTCCACACCACTCGCTTCCGGGTCTAAGGTGATGAACATGTTGTGACCCGGGAAGAATTGCCTCTGATTATCTCCTCCGTCATCTCCTCCAGCACCTCCAGCACCGGCAACAACAGCCATCTCTGCAACAAACGAACCAAGTTAGATAAACATTAAGACATAACACAAGTTCGCTTGTTACCATGAGCGAAGTTGTGATAAAAACTGTATAGGCGAAGTTAAAGTTGGCGCGAAGTTGGGAACAACTTCGCTTCATCTTTAAGTTCGTCTAATAATTGTTAAGTTAAAAGGATCCAGGCGAAGTTAAAGTTGGGGCGAAGTTGGGAACAACTTCGCTTCATCTTTAAGTTCGCCTCACCACAACATCGCCTCAGGCGAATTTAAGCTTCAAGCGAAGTTGAGCATTAGGCGAAGTTACGGATAACTTCGCCTCAGGCAAATTTAAGCTCCAGGCGAAGTTACGGATAACTCCGCCTAAACCTTAACTTCGCCTGAATCTGAAACGGCGACAGTAAGGTTAATCGAAATCCGGAAAACCGGTGTTTCGATTAACTTTGACGATTGAGGAGGCTCAAACACATGATATTAATGATAACTAAACGACCAGGTTGTACATGAACACGTAAAACAAGTTTTGAAATCGGGTATAGGTTTCGAACATCCGAGGTCGTTAACCGGGTGTCGAAACAACCTAGGATTAACAACATCGAACATCGAGTAAAAGATATAGAATCCAAACACACCTTGAATACTAATTGAAATCGGAAAAAGGATAATCGGATGAAAATCGAGTTAAGTTCGCTGAGAAAACGGAGAATAAGTTCGCTGAGTTGAGAATAATGAACTGTTTGACTCTTGAAAATCCTTATATAGGGGCGGAGTTAGGCGAAGTTATCCACAACTTCGCCTGTTCAACAACATCGCCTATATTTACAAAATTTAACCTTATAATTTTAACATTTTTTCAATCAAGTTATAAAACTTTCCGTTAAGAACTAAATGACACGATCAAGTCCAAGTAACCTTTTATAAAAGCATACAACTACATAAAAAGAAAACTTTTAACAATTAAAGTATAAGGGATCAAATTTCAGTCTCGATAGGGACTGCTACGTTTTAGAAAAGATCCGAACAGGAATCATACTAACTACGTGACTGTCACATAGATCCATGTTTAGCTGTATTATGACATAAGGAAACAGGGTGTAAGCAGGTAATATACTTAAGATGGTTTTCATCGTTTCTGTGATACGAGTTAGATTCAATTATGCCTCAAAATTTAAGTGGGCAACAACTCAGAAATTTTGATGCCTCCTATCTATACTCAAAGCGTATTTGGCTTTCCCCAAGTCACCCCGAATTGACCTCGACCCATAGTGTCTGATTAAGTTTGTAATTACTCTTCATCTGGTTCCCGTTCTCCTTCTTACTTCATGATTGAGAAGTCTTGACATGTTAAACTCTAAAATGTTTCAATAACTCATATATATATATATATATATATATATATATATTTTTTTTTTGATAAATATTTACATAGACTTCAGAGTAGTAACCAACTGCAAGTCCCGAATCTGGATCACTGCAGTTTCTTGAAACGCTATCTTCACGGGAATCAAAACACTTACGGGCTCGTGTATGACTGGGTAATCGCTTTTCTGCCTATCATTCGGAAAGATATATATGAAGACATGCAGAACTCGTAAGGAGTTTCCACGTAAAATCAAGTAGTTTTAGTTTGTATCACATTTACTTTTACGCACCATAAAAAGTTACCATGACATACAATGACTGTCCTAAAGCCTTTTAAGCCTAATAACTTCACTAGTTAAGCACACAGAATTAGTATATCTATCATTTTCCAAGGTTGGATCAAATTTTCTGTTTAACATAGCAAACGTACTTCTTACGAAGTAGTAGACTTGAAAAATAATTTCATTTCCCATTTTTTTTTCAAAATTTTAACATTAATCGCCCCGACCAAAACAAAGTCTTCAGGTAAACGGCTATCCCGAAGATCCAATGGATCAGCTGGACCGACCACATACTAGTATGTGTCCTTATAACTAAGTATGATCGACTAATTTTAAGCGAAAGAATGAAAACTCATCATAAACCGCCCCGGTCACAATCAGTAATCTGGTTAATGGCTATCCTCAAAATCTACAAGTAGAAAATGAGGACCAAAACATATCCGAAGACAAGTCCTTCAAACTGATGTAACCGACATATTTTTAAGCAATAGTGACCCTTTTTTTTTATTTAGATATTACAAGAAAAGCATGGTTACTCGGGATTGATCATCCCATTTAGCTCGATAAGGTTTTGAAATCTTGTTTTATCAAACGCTTTAGTATAAAGATCAGCGAAATTATCAAGCGTATCCACCTTTTCAAGCACTATCAGTTTCTTCTCAGCACAATCCCGTATGAAATGATGACGTATGTCAATATGTTTAGTTTTACTATGTTTCACGGGATTGTTAGTTACTGAGATAGCAGCTGTGTTATCAATGCAAATAGGAGTAAGTAAGAAATTCAGACCATAGTCGCGCAACTGTTGTTGAATCCAAAGAACCTGGGAGCAGCAGTCGGATGCTGCTATGTATTCTGCTTCACAGGTTGAAATTGCGACCGAAGTCTGTTTCTTGCATTGCCACGACACCAACCTGCCACCAAGAAACTGACATCCTCCTATTGTTGACTTCCGACTCTGATTGCACCCACCATAATCAGAGTCTGTGTAGGCGACTAGCTCCAAGTCTCCTCCTCTCGGGTACCACAACCCCAGCTTCGGTTTGCCCTTGAGATACCGCAAGATCCTCTTCACACCATTCATGTGAGATTCCTTTGAGTTTGCCTGAAAACGAGCACAAAGACAAACAGCAAACATTATATCAGGCCTAGAAGCAGTTAAGTACATTAAAGAACCTATAATAGCCCGATACTGAGTTGGGTCCACATCTGCATCACCGTCTGACTCAGCACCCAATTTGTGATTGACGCAGATTGGAGTGTCGATTGGAGTGCTGTCCTCCATCTTGAATCGTTTGAGCATATCATGGACATACTTGGTCTGGTGAATGAACATCCCATCCTTCTTTTGATCAACCTGCAATCCTAAAAAGAAAGTTAGTTCACCCATAGCACTCATTTCAAACCTTTTCTTCATGACGGCCTCAAAATCTTGACACATGGAGACTTTTGATGCAGCAAAAATAATGTCATCCACGTAGACTTGCACTAGCAGGAAGTCGCTTCATTGTCTCTTCACAAACAGCGTGCTATCTATCTGACCTCTTTCAAACCCATTTTCAAGCAAGTAGTCTGACAGAGTTGAGTACCAGGCACGAAGTGCCTGATGTAATCCATACAATGCCTTGCTTAACTTGTACACATGGTCTGGAAAATCTGGGTCAGGAAAACCCGGAGGTTGCTCAACATACACAACCTCATCAACTTTCCCATTCAAAAAAGCACTCTTCACGTCCAACTGAAATACATTCATCTTTTTATATGCAGCAAACGCCAAAAACAATCTTATGGCTTCCAACCTTGCGACAGGAGCGAACACTTCATTATAATCAATCCCCTCTTGTTGATTAAATCCTTTCACAACTAGTCTAGCCTTGTTTCTTATGATAATCCCTTTCTCGTCTCTCTTGCACTTAAACACCCATTTTGTGCCAATCGCATGCACATGCTTTGGTTTTTCAACCAAATCCCAAACTTCCATTTTCTTGAACTGAGCCAACTTTTCTTGCATGGCTTCGACCCACGAGCTGTCCTTTAAAGCCATTTGATAATTTTTCGGTTCAATCTGACTGATAAAGCATGTGTACAAGCATTCGTTGATTATTCCTGTCTCCTTAATGCTTGTGTAAACACAGGTGTGCTCATCCAAGCTACGTCTTGTTTGTACACCGGAGGACACATCACCAATCACATTCTCCAAAGGGTGATCTTTATGAATTCTCGTGGTCGGAACAGAACCGACATGCAAATTGTCTTCCAAGTTAGAAGAGAGCTCGTCAATGGTTGTTTCATGCTGAGAGTGAAAAGGATTGATAAATTCTTCTTCAGTTGAGGCAGCAGGGGTATCGATAGTATTTGATGAGGAAGGTTGACATTTATCAATCAGCTGTCTTTGCAATAGATTTTCTTCCTCATCAAGGATCATCTTCGTAGCAACTCTTTCTTCTTCTTCAGAGATATCTAAATCCGGTATGTTAAAAGACTTAAAAAGTTTAACATAGTCGAAAAACTCCGCAGGTCCGTTGCTTGGTTTTGGCGGTTGGTAACTTGTGATATCTGTGTTACACACCACCTCAATCTTGCTTGTCGATGTATTGAAGACACGTCTGTTGGGAGTCCCAACAACCTAACCGACTAAGATTCCTTTATCGGCTACTTCACCAAATTTAGAATTTGTCTTCAAAATCGAACAAGGGGACCCGAATGGTTCTAGACCACTCAAGTTGGGCTTTCTTCCATGCATAAGCTCATAACATGTCTTACCCAGTCTTTTAACAGTTAAGACTCTATTCAGAACATAACAGGCTGTAGCAACATCTTCAGCCCAAAACACTACAGGAAGCTTTGAATCAGCCAGCATAGTTCTGGCTCCTTCAATTAACGTTCGGTTCTTCCTTTCAGCCACTCCATTCTGTTGCGGTGTATAAGGAGCGCTGTATTGGTGTTCAATCCCTCTCTGAAGACAGAAGATCTCCATCTCAAAATTCTTGAACTCTGTTCCATTGTCACTTCTGATGAACTTAACCCTTTTATCCATAACGTTCTCAACTTTGGTAATCAAATTCTTCACCATCTGAGCCGTTTCATCTTTTGATTTCAGGAAATATACCCACGAGTATCGTGAGTAGTCATCAGTGATCACCAAGCAGTATGAAGTACCTCCTAGACTTTTTGCATACACGGGACCGAAGAGATCCATGTGAAGCAATTCTAGAGTACTGGCAATTGAATTTACTTTCTTGGTGAGATGGGATTTCTTGTGCTGCTTTCCCTTCTTGCATGCTATACATTTATCTTCAAAATTGAAATTTTTCAAGGGAACGCTCAGCACAAGCCCATTCTTGACAATGTGGTTCATCTTTCAAAGATGAATGTGTCCCATTCTCCTATGCCACAATTCGGACTCTGTTTCACTCGCTTTTGTCAAAAGGCATGACTCTGCCGTGGCCATTTCAGTTGATCTCATATCCATAATGTACGTATTCCTATCACGAGGAGCCTTCATCAAAATCCACTCCTCTGGTATCTGAAAACCCAGTTTCAGCACGATCGCCTCGTTCTTTGTAAAATGAACGGTGTACTCCTTATCACAAATCTGCGACACACTCAGCAGATTGTGCTTCAATTCTTCTACAAAGTTGACATTCTCCAACGTCATCTTTCCGTTCAACACCGTTCCCTTTCCAGTAATATTGCCTCCACTTTCTCCGGCAAAACTTACTCTCCCTCCTTGAACAGGTTTCAAATCGTGTAACAAATATTTGTTACCCGTCATGTGCCGGGAACAGCCGCTATCCACAACCCAAAGATTATTGGCAGCCCTGTTCAACTGTTCCTGCACAACAAAGCAAAAGATTTGAATTTAGGGACCCAAGACCAATTGGTCTTGGATCTAAACATCCCAAACTTCGGCTTTCCAAAGTTAGTACTTTAATAAATCCTGTCAGTCCTACTAGGATACCTCCTTGAAGATTGATAGTGAGGCCTTCCAAACCTTAGTGAATTGAAAGAATTATAACTTGTGGTTTGGTTATTAGAAGTGTAAAACTGAGATTTGTTTCTATGAAAACCTGAATTATTCACATTTTTGAATTTTGAACAGTTTTCATATTTAGCAGTATGATAATTATCATTAGGTTTATTCTCAGCTTTAGTAGGCCTTACACCTCTGAATCGCTGCTTCAGAGGGCAATTTGCAACAAGATGTCCTAATTGATTACATCTAAAACAACACCTATGCTCAACTTTTTTATCAACCGGTGTTTTAGATGTAGAGGCTATATTACCGCCAGTTCGTCTCACATATGGTGGGACGTACGGGTTTAGTGGAGTACTCTTTTTATTCGTTTTATCTTTTTCTCCACTCTTGGGTAACACAACCTCCTCTTTTGCCTTACAAGACTCGGATGACTTATCCGAATTTGATGAGACTGGACTTTGAACAGAAATTTCAACACTTGAAACAGGCGAACTTGTTTCGCCTCTACTAACATTTGGTTCTTTAACAGTTACTTTAATTGGCACTGTCTGAGCAACCTCAAAGTCAACAGATTTCTGAACACTAGGGTTAAAAGTGTAATTGTGATTGTACGGTGGTGGAACCTCATGATAACCGATTCCTCCCCTCTTGACTGAGGAACCTTGATCACTAACAAGGTGATCAAGTATAGCAGAGGAATTTCTGAACTGCTCCAGTTTTCTATTCAGTTCCACCACTTTCACCTGGTGGTCAGCAATCTGTTTTTCTCTCTCAGCAATTAGTTTGGTCTTTTCTTCCAAAACCTCATAACTTAAATCAATCACTTCAATTTTTTCAGCAAGTTTAGTTTTTAAACTTTTAACATCTTTTTCACATGCCTTTATTTTAATTTTATAATTATTTTCTCTTGATTTAGTAAAGTGATTATCTTCTTTTAAGGTTTTAAATTCAGCATCCAACCTAACATACTGATCGGTAATAGTTGCTAATTGCTCTGACAAGTTCTCACATTTTGAACAAGTAGTTTTAGAGCATACCTCGGAGAGCTTGTCATTAACGTCTGCCATAAGAGCCTTTTCTTCTCCGGCAGCCTTCTCATTTTCTTCTGTTTCGACCTTTGCCAAATTTGCCTGCTCGAAAGATTCTTTAGAAAGAAGGTTCCAGTTATATTCACCATCTCCTCTGGAAATCATGGCACTGTAATCTCTTCTTCCCTCATTATGCGGTGTAGACTTTCCTTGACTTCGTTCTACACGCTCATTCCTACATTCTTTTGCGAAGTGACCGCTTTGTTGACAATTGTAGCACCTTACCTTTGACTTGTCGAACCCTAGCCTTCCTCCGACAAACTTTCTACCGGTCTTATTCATAAACCTCTTCACCCTCCTCACAATCATGGCCATCTGCCATTGTAGATCCATTTCTTCCATATCGTCAGCATCAATATGATCGTAATCTTCATCCAACATAGGTGGATCAACAATCTTCCCTTGAATATAGTTCTCATAGGAAGCAATGAAAGAAGCATAGAGGCCAAACTGCTCTTCAGCAGACTTGACACTCATAGGCATCTTGGAGTAGTTGTTGCTGGGAGCACTTGAAGAGCAACTACTCTTGCTTGCCTGGGGTTGAGAACCACTAGATCCAGCTACTACATAGCAAACATCCCCATTTGTGTTAACTGACACATGCCCCTCATGTGATGAGTTGGGGCCCGACTCTCCCTTCGAGTAGTAAGCAGCCGATTCAGTCTTTGATCCTGAGCTAGTGTTGACTTTAGCTCCATACATACTTGGATCTTGAACCTGATCCATAGATGTCTCCTTTCTTACCATGTTAAGCTCAAAGGTCCTGAGATTGTTGACTGTCGTTTCGAGATCATAAGTGGGAAAGTCCTTGTCGTCCCTCATCAGCACAGTGTACATCTCCCATTTTGGTGGGAGAGCATCCAGAAGCTTCTCAACTATCTCTTCTTCTCTGTAAGAAATGGAATAGTTGCTCAGTTCAGTCATCAGATAATAATATCGAGTGATGATATCATCTAATGATTCATTCTTCAAATACTTGAAGACTGAGAACTGGGTCTTGAGCAGTTTTATTTTTGAAGCCCGGATTCCTACATTTCCTTCAAATCTGCTCTCAAGGGCTTCCCAAAGCTCCCTTGCTGAAGTGTACTTCCTAAAAGTATGAAGGATCTCCTGTGGAAGAGCCATGGTAATAGCAGCATGAGCCTTGCTCTCAGCCTCATACATCTTCTTCTCTTCTTCTTCCATTTTACTATACTTCTTGATTTGGTCACGACCTTCATACTCCATAATTGGTGGAATATAACCATCCTGGATGCATACCCACATCTTCGCATCCTGGTATTTGACCTACTGTATGAACCGATCCTTCCATGCAACGAAATCGGTTCCCTTCAGCAATCTTGGGGCCTTGGTAGCCGACCTGCTTCAACTTCCATCTTCACTAACTCAGAGATGTTGATCGACGACATCTTTTCCAAAAAGTAAGAAACCTGAAAAGTTAATTTTTTTTTTAAGTACTGTAGGCGAAGTTACGGATAACTTCGCTTGAAGTAGGCGAAGTTGTAGAGAACTTCGCTAAAGAACTTCGCTGATAACTCTGCTGATTAACTTCGCTGATTCTTAACTTCGCTTAAGGTAAGCGAACTTAGGAATGAGGCGAAGTTGTAGATAACTTCGCTGATACAGGCGAACTTGAGAAGGTAGGCGAAGTTGTGGATAACTTCGCTTAACCTTATATCTTCGCCGAAACCCTACGTACAGTGACGGCAACTTCGCCTGATGAACACGGACGTTTTTGAAGATCTGGAATCTGGATTTAACAAGGTTTTTGATGGTGCAAAGGCTTGAATACTGTGGTAGGAGGTAAGATTGACTTAGAAACACGAAAACACGTCCCGCGAATAGTCGAAACGGGACGAAATCTAATCCCGCGTGAATATCCCGACCTCACAATCGAGCAAATGCTCTGATACCAATTGTAGGTTCCCTGGACGGATCGCACGAGATATCGCGGTCTACTCAGGTGCGGAATCCCTGCGTAGATCGTTACGAGTATAGAACACAAACACACGAATACACGTAACACGTTATATATTAATAACCAAACACACGTGATATGAATCACTAATACAGACTCTCGTCAACTCGATCGACTCAAAACGACTAACTTGAACAACCCTTAAACCAAGCCGTAAGCTTGTATTTATATACACGACAACTTCGCCTGATATGTTCAGGCGAAGTTGTCCATAACTTCGCTTGTTCAACAAGTTCGCCTAGGCGAAATTGTTGACAACTTCGCTTATACAAAAACATAAATATCATTACAGACTCGATTACAGACACTAGACTATGAACTACTGACATTTATGCACCAACAAATTGATAGGTCCGAGCCCCAGTGCGGAAGCGTGAATATTCGGTGTTATTAACGACAGTGGAGCTCGGATCTAGGGTTAGGATCGAATCTAACTCGTATTCACTCTTGAATGATGTTTGGACGGATGAGGTGTATTGGAGAGAGCCTGATTTGGTTAACAATCAACAATAAAGTAGGATGAACAATTGTAATCAAAACATAAAAGATAGAAAATGGTACTATGATAATATTAGTCGAATGATTCTCATAAAGATGAAACACTCATACAAACATTCATACATACAATCGATTAAGAAATATCAGCCGCCACCAGGAGAGCTCATCCTGGAGGCGGAGACTCTCTCAAAGGGATAAAACCCTAAATCTCACACATACACAATACAATCACTCATACTAGACAAATGGATAAAAACATCTATTTATACTAGTCTAGCATGACTTGGTCTTCAAGCCATCCACCCTTGGTTGAGACCAAAATAATATATTTTTCACCCACAAATTAATTCGATGCATCAGTCAATAATATAAGTCCCAACATAGTGTCTTGATCTCCAAAAATATTATATCTTTGTTCTTTTATTGTTGAGATACATAAAAAAAATGAGTTATATATATAATATTGTGTTGAAAAATTTTGTTTTTAAGGCTTAAAGGGTCAAACTAGAACTACAAGGGTGATGCATTCAAATCTCTTTTGAACATCATGAATGAAAGGCATGTAACTCCGGATGGTTACTGAAACTACTATAACAACAAAAACAAGCCAACAAAAAGCACGTGAATCAGAAACCGCTGAGGCTCATGTTGCTACAAGTCCATCCTCAACTGATCCTCAAACTCAAGAAAAGATTTTTGAAGACATTGCTCATGGTTTTGATTTTAATTCTGACATCCCACTCTTTGACAAGCCATCGGGATCATCTAATCCCATTGGTCAGTCGAGCTCCAGTGCTACTGAGAAACTTGCTCACATCCTTGCTATGCAAGATAAATTTTGCAGGATAAGGGCAAGGGAATTACACTCGATGCTAAACCCACGGATGTGCAAGTCTTGCAACGTCGAGTCTTTGAACTCAAACAAGATTCAGTTGTGAAGGATGTACGCATTCAAAAACTTGAAGTCAGCAACACAGATAAAGATTCAAAGATTAAAGAGCTTTAATCTAATATGGGTGGTCTCACTGCCATATATTTTGACCTCCAACAGAAACTCATTCCAAAGTTTGGAGATAGATTTAAAGGCAGTGAAGACGTTGCATCAAAGACACCCGCTATTGATCTAGGTGGCCGTTCCAGTGGTCGTGCAACCACAAATATAGATGAATCTGAACCACTAGAACAGTATTTCTCTACATCTCCAAGAACATATGAACAATCTGATAGACTCCAAAAGAAGATTCTTATTATGAAGAACTCTAACCAGAATGTTGAATCTTCCGATTATCCAGACAAGTTTATTGTTACATTATAAGTACGATGATCGATCGGGAGTCAGGTCATGGGGGTTTGATGTTGATAAAAGTATGTGGTGGGTGAAACGCAAGTCTGGAAACACAGAATATTATTGGAAAATGAAAGACTTTGGATCTTGGACGAAAGTGGATCTGAGCGATCTAATTAATTCTCCGTTTCATAACTCAAACCATGACAAGAAAGCCACAAACTTCTGGAATTTCTTGAGGAAACATGTCGATCAAGGATTTCCAAATATGACAACTGCTGAGTCATTTTTAAGAAAGCTAAAGGTGTTCGGGATCCCAAGACTGGAAAGACAATGGTGAATGTAATGTGGCCAGCTACCAACAAGGAAACTCACATTCCTCTATGAACTTTGATTCCAGAAGGATCACTTGATGAGATGAAATTCTGGACACACGATAGTGAAACTGTTACTGTTGTTGTTCGTATGAAAAAGGGGCAGTATCAATTTGTTGACCCGTGTGATCTTTTGAAGTTTCATGAGCGAGACATTAAGACGTTGAGCAATTTTCAGATTATTTCTGAACCATTATTTGAAGCTGCTGCTAGAAAATATACAAGAATGGTGGCATCGATAAACAGAACGAGATTGTGGTTTGGCGAATATATAGAGGCTGATGCTAACATTGTGGAACACGATTGAGAGACAAAGCTACAAACCCAGGGGAGATTGTTGGGCCCGTATTATTTGGTGTGTACTTAGTTTGTGTTTGTTTTGTTTGTATGGTTCATGCTTATGTAAACCGAAATCATTTTGTGATCTCGGTAGGCTTGGGCTTGTTATGGGCTAGGTTGTAGTTCCCCTATAAATAGATACGTTATGTATAGGGTTGGATTGGCGGTTTATTGCATAAGAGCTGAACGAGTACGTTGTGTAATATTGCTTAAGCATCCGACGTCAACATACGTATGTTTGAAGCATTGTTGGTGTTATTTACATGTTCTGATTCGTGTGTCTTGAATAATCTCTTGTTATATTCCGCAATAACATCGAGATCATTGATATCATATTGAAAGATCCATTCTCGGGACTTACATTAACTGAAACTGAGACTGATGGTAAGGAGACAGAGGATGAAGGTGATGATAGTGGTGATGACCATGATGATGATGATGATGATGGTCATTATGAAGATGGTGATGACGAGGAGGAACAAGATGAACTTGTTGATGAACCTGAACAGGAGACTTAACTAGAAGTTGATGTTGTGGTGGAGCATCAGTCAGGACATAAGCATGACAAGAGCAAGAGGAAGTGTGGAGAATCCTATAAAAGGTCTGTTGTTGCTGCTGCAGCTAAGGAGGAAGAAGAATAGGAGCCGCAGCATCCGTTGAAACACTCAAAGAAGACAATTGATTCCAAGAAGTCTCTATCTTCTAAAGTGCCTTCAATCAAGGTACGTTTTCCTTCTACTACAGCTATGATAAGTGAATCACTTGCCACACAAACCACCACCATACCTGACCCACGCATAGGATCATCCACCACCCTAGCCTAAACCTTAGAAGCCCTCCAAGCCAAACAAAGAAAATTCACTAAGGCCCAAACCTCAACCCCACCTAAACCCCAATCCAAAACCAAGTCCAAATCGCCATCCAAATCCCAATACCGATGCCATCGTGGGAAAGTTCAACAAGTTTGTCCGTTTACTTGTTGAAAAACAACCGTTTGATGAACACGAGGTGTTTGAGTATGAGTCCGAGTCCGACTGAAGATGGAAGCTAACTGACAAATACCAAAGACTAGAGGGAGATTGTTAGGCCCATTTTGCGTTAGTCTTTCGTATTTGTATTTGATGTTTTATATATGTATTTGTTAGCTTGTTGGACTTCTCTTTATGTATGTTTGGGCCCAAGTCCATTTGTAATAGAGCCCATTGGGCCGATAATAATCAAAAGATAGTGTATGAGCACACACATTATATATAGTGTGTGTAACTCATACACAAATAACATTTTGTCAAAACCTTATCTTATAACTCTCAAACTCTCTCTTCTCTCCCTTGTCTCACGGAAATAATACAAACCAAATAAGATCCGAGATCTCGGTCGTCACTAGTGATTTCTGCTAGCTAGTGTAAAGGTTGATTCAAGTTAACTAGTAATAGTGTTGTTAGATCCGGTCAAGGGACCTGCAGGGCTATTCGAGTGTTTTCAAACATAAACCACACATATACGTTTTTATTGAAAAAGGTTACTTTTCGTGCATGGATTTGCATGAAACTTGGTAGAATAATAGATCGGGCCTTTTTAATGATAAAGTAACTAATTCGATATTAAATGAGTTAGTCGGTTCGATTCGGGTTAAACGAATGAAGTTCAATACGTGAAAAGGATGGGTAAATGAATTCGGTATGGCACGAAACTTGGTAGAAGAGTAAGTCGGACCATGATAAGTAGGACAAACATAAACTTTTTCTTAAAGAAGTTAAAGAATGTGATTCGCCACAATCAGGTAAGGTTCAGACGCAAGAAAAGTGGTCAAACGAAGTCGGTTTGAGATGAAACTCGTTAGGACATTAAAATGGGTCATAAGGAAATGAAAGATAACGAAAATGGTTGAAATGATGTTTAAAACAGATAAAAGTTCCCAATTCAATCGCAAAGGGTTCAATGCGATTGTGATTCAGAAGAAATGTGATTGCGATTCGGGTCTGGGATACGATTGAAATTTGGAAGATATGCGATTGCGATTTGGTCTGGATAAGATTGTGATTTGGTCCTTGGTCCTAGAAAGCGATTGCGATTGGTAACTCAATGCGATTCTGATTGGAATCCAATGCGATTGCGATTTAGATTCCATGCGATTGCGATTAGGAAAACAGAAACCTAATTAACTAAGTTAAATTAACCTACTAGCTTGGGTAGCATTGTTCAGTTAGAAATATAGTTAATTAACACCTATACTTGTTAAAGCAGTTTGTCGTGCTCAGCTGAAGAGAGGTTTCACTATTAGCTCAGGATCCATGTGAGTTTCTAGCCCTTTCTATATTTATGTTTCAGGGTTGTGTGCATACTTGTAAAAAAAATAAGTTGTGTATGTTATTTGAATATGATTGCATATTGTAACAATTTGTCATATGCGTTTATTGTGCTTATACGTATATGACAGTGAGAGTTTTATAAGAGTAGAATGTAAGAGATAGGGTGGCCGACTTTTATAATATACGTGCAAGAGTTGGGGTGGCAGACCCTTATAATATATGTGCAAGAGTTAGGATGGCAGACCCTTATAAAATATGTGCAAGATTTAGAGTGGCGGATTCTGTAATATATGTAATCAACTCTGATTTTATAACTATGTTTTTGAGTAATTCCAACGCCAAGTAGGGCACCTGGATCAGGGTCTTAAAAATTGGTATCAGAACATAAGTTCGAGAGAAATAAGCTCCTACATGCTTAGACTTGAACAGAAAATTAGACTAAGTGAAGGAAATAAAGAAGATGATAGTTCAAAAAAGCCATGTGTCGCTCAAGCAAGCTTAAGAACAGTAAGGTACATGATTAAGTACATGGTACATGTAAAGATTTAGAAATATATATATATATATATATATATATATATATATATATATATATATATGTGCATGGTAAATGAAAGGAGAAAATTGTATGAATGTTAGCTTACACTAGTACAGAAAAAGACCATTTTAAAGCAGTTGTTTTGTGTGATTTGAAATGGTCTGGAAACTGTTATAAATGTTGCATTTCAAATGATAGAATCTGGTATTAAAACGGTTCAACAACCGATGTGTTATATATAGACGACAATTAACGCTTAACGGTGAACTAAAATTTACAACGGGCCTCAAACCGGTGTATATATTTCTAAATTACAACGTAAAAAATCCGATGTAAGTTAACACTTAAAGGTGGTGCAAAAATTTGCAACGAGCATCAAACTGGTTTATATATATTTGTAAATTACAACGTAAAAAAACCGTTGTACATTGGAGACGTTGTTAAAATACCGATGTTATAACATGCACAAAACTGGTGTCTATAATTGTTTTGGGATGTTAAACGTTTATTACAATAGCTGCAACGTCATAATATAATTAAAAAAATATTCATCCACAAGAATATATTTCAATATATTACATATTACCTAGTAAAATGATATACATAAATCAATATATAATTATATATTCCCAAATACAATTATAATATACACAGATAGAAAGCATGTTTTCATTATGTTGAATTGAGATAAAGTTATAACAAATATTAAAGTTAAAATATATAATAAAAATATTTATTCATCCACAAGAATGTATATTTCAATATAAATAAAAATATTTATCCACAAGAATATACATTTCAATATATTCTCCAATACAATAATGATATACACCAAATAGAAGCAGGTTTTCATAATCTTGACATGATGAAAGGGAAGAGGCTTTAAGTTCATCACCTACAATAGATATTGAGATAAAGTTATAACAAATATTAAACTATAAATTAATCAAAAATTATATATAATACTTATCTTATTACATAGAATTTCATACAGCTACATTGCTTGACGCCTTATCAAAATACGTTGTATAATAGATAATGAGATAAAGTTAAACAAAATTAACAAAATTACAAATTTTGTCCTTTAAACTTCGCCAATTTAGGGATCATGTCCCTTTTTTAGTTTGTTTACAGGCGGTATCCTTTAAACATTTTTTCCTACACGTTATGTCCTTTACACTAACTGGGTTAGAAAAGTTCAGTTAAATATCGTCACACGAGTCGCATGTGAGGGCTTTTTGGTCTTTTCAATGAAGTGGTTCAAATATATTAAAAGGTTGGGACCTACAAACTTATCTATCATCTTCATTAGATCAATTCACGATTTTCATCTTCAACTTAAGCCTACCATCCTACCACACCAAAATCCATCATTGAACCACTCTTAATATTCTACATTTCTCGTTCGATCAGTCAACAAAGCACAATATACCACAATTGATTTTCCGGTGAGCCCACATACCTAACGGATCTGAGTAGAACTGAAGCCACCATTGATTTTCCGGCGAGACCACATCTTCATCTGCCTGGAATCCACCATCACTTACATATTCGAAACATCTTACCTACCCCCTTTCACTTGTAAAGTTGTACTACCCACTATACCACAATAATCATGAAATCAACCTCCAAATCATGCATTTACACACTAATTTAAGCTTTCTAGAATGACCTTCATTTCCCCCTGTTAACCCCAATTTTGGATCTAATTGTCGGTTTCTTTCTGATCTTCGAACGAATCGAACTGTCAAAAGCGATCGATTTTGGTCCAATTCCATAGATTCAGTTGAACGGGTAGGAGATGTTGGTGTTTCCGGCTACAGTTGCAGACGAGGAGATGGCGTTGGGGTGGTGGCGGTGGCGGTGGCTTCAGGACAATAAAATTTAACGGTGGTGGTGTTTGTTTCCAGATTTGGGTAGGGTGGCTTCAGGTCGACCTTCATATCCCAACAGAACTCTATATATTCTTCTTTTCTAGTTTGATCCATCATCATTGCTAGCCACCAACGCCTTTTCTGGCAAGCTCCGAGCAGATCTCGAACCACCATTGATTTTCCGGCGAGCTCCGGGCAGATCTCGAACCACCATTGATTTTCTTGCAAGATCCAGTCAGACGACCGGACATGGTGGTGTTGTACCAAATCCGTCTCCTAGCCATCAAATATTGTTGTGGTTTCGGCTAGAGCGGCGATCGGAAACGAAGGTTGTGCCTTCAATCTAAATAGACCACAACGGGAAAGGGGTTGGTTTGGTGGTGGTCATGGATGAGAGAAAGAAAGGGGGTTGGTAGTGGTGGTGGTGGTGTAGAGAGAGAAGAAGACGAGAAGAGATAGAGAGAAAGAGAGAGAGGGATAGAGAGAGAGAGAGAGAGAATCTCTTTAATATAAATTAGTTATTTTTAGAATAATATCTATGAGCCACTTCGTTGAAAACACCAAAAAGCCCTCACATGAGACTCACGTGACGATATTTAACTGAACTTTTCTAACCCAGTTAGTGTAAAGGATATAACGTGTAGGAAAAAATATTTAAAGGATACTGCCTGTAAACAAACTAAAAAAGGGACAAATCCATAAATTGGCTTTGTTTAAATGACAAAATTTGTAATTCTGTCATACAAAAAATATACAATACTTTATCATTTCTTAGTGTTTTTTATGATAGCTTTACTTGTCCACTCATCAAAATCCATATGTTGAAATATAATGTTATCAACTAAACATAATTTAAAAATAAAAAACATGTATACAGTAATGACAATGAGTACATGTAGCTTATAGAAACTTGTGGAGATGTATCATCATAATTTAAAACATGTATATAAAAAAATAATTATTATTGTAAATAAACAAAGTATAAATAAAGGATTGTACATACCTCAAACTCTTTGTATATAACTATTGTCTTCCATTGAAACTAGTTAGTCTTCTACACAATCACATCTTTAAATCGTTAGATATTTAAATGATTAGTTCCTATCAATAAGGTTAAACTTAATAATTTAAAAATATATAATTAACATAAAAGTATTCTTACAAATATATATTTGATATGAATTTCCAAACGCAAATAAAACATTGCTATAAAAATATTTAAAGATGATTACATATTTGATATGTGTTTAAAAATGATCATTAAGACATTAATCTTGCATCATCATTAACTTATTGATCAGGGTTTGATGAAACGGTGGCTGCAAGTGGCGGGTAAAAGCGAGCAGATGAATACATATTTGATGGATAAAATAATGCATTCAAAATTCTTTTGGTCAAAAATGTAAACATTATTGCGGGGAATTAATAAATTTTGGCACTCTTAAGATTATAACACGAGCATCAATTGTAACCGGTGTACATGATACAAAAAACACACTATTTTAAAACTGGTGCAAATATTTATTGTAATTTTTTACATATTAATTTTTTTATGTTATGAACTAAGTTTTAATCGCTATAACATGGGCATAAACGGTATCTAAACCTGTGTTAATTTTTATTATATTTTTTACATACTATATATATGTGTGTGTGTAAACTAAGTTTGAATCGATCTTAATCATTATTATCATAGGTACCAATTTTTTATTTACTATTTTTTTAATGTTAATATGAAACTAACTTCATATTCATAACAAAAAAAACATCAATTTTTCATTAATAAAAAAAGTAAAATACATAATTCATATTTCATCTTCATCCATCGCTTTGATTTATAACCACTAAGATCAACTTCTCCTTCATCATCTGCAGCAACAACTTCATCCTCCTCATCCACATCCTCATCTCATCGTGATCCTCATCCTCATCAGGAGCAGCAACCAATTCTCTCACCAAACTCACCACCTCGACTCCCTGAACATAATTTGTAGGGTTGACCAATTTAAGCCTGTTGAGTTGCTTCAACTAAGTCTTACTCCATAAAGCAATATCGTCGGGACGGTAGAATTTGAACGAGCCGTCAGATTTACTCACAATCACCATCCCCGTATCCTCATTTCATTCCCACATTGTAATCTTTTTAACTTCAACCTCATCATCATCATTATCATTATCATTATAATCATCACCATCATCGATGGCGGGACGACACCGGAGAACCAACGGCGGGACGACACCGGAGAACCGACGGCGGATCAGTTGCATAAGCTCATCAGAGGCTCTGGATGTGCTATCAAGAGTTACCCTATAGTCATGCATCTGCCTCAACACACTCTCTGTGCGCGTCGCCATTACATGTCTAGGGTTTTTGCATATTCTCTTTCTCATATTGGTGAATTCGATAACGAATTCACCAAGTGCATATTTCCAGTACATAATTTGTAGATTAGCCGTAATAGAGAGAATTTTAGTAGAGAGATTTTTGGAGAAAATTGACCAAATTATGCAAATTTATCGACTGAATGTGATAATTTTATAGCAGTTAATCTTCGTTTCTTATTCTACCAAAATTTAATGCGATTTTATCAAGCCATGCACTCGATTAGACGTGGTCGTTTAAATTAACGCGCATATGCAACAGATTTAATTTAATTGACAAGATGTTCATTTATGATAAATGCTAAACAATGTAAACCGGTGTTTTTGACATAATGAACCGATGCAAATGTTAGGATGAAACAACGGTGTTTTTAAAAGCGGTATAATTATTTACAAAAAATAACGAAAATTTTATAACTGTTGTATATTAGTTATATTTTGTTTTTTTAATTTTTGTAAAATTAACATTTTACAACTGTGTTGTCAAAATCGGTATAAATTGTTTTATAATAATCGTTGGTTTTAATAAATTATGTTTTTCTTTTAAATATTCATTTGTAAAAAATTTATTACATATAATTTTCAATCTATAATATAACTTATCAAAAATTAAACCAAACAGTATACAAAATATTACACAAATTTGTATCACAAAAAGTCAAGTCAATATTTATTCAATCAAAAATAATGCAAATATTTTTTTTAACTTTACAAAGGTTACATGTTAAACTACATAAATTTTATCAATGTGAATAACAGGGTTTGTCCTCCTGATCATGTTAAGCGCATCCAAATGCAACACACATCAAGCAACTTGAAGTCAAGTATAGTGGTCACAGAATACAATTATCTCAATATGTTTTATGAGACCGCCAATTACATCGTGTTAGTACGCTACCACTGCAGCAAGCATGCCGTCCGTAGTTTAAATTTTACGAGTTCACCAACAACATATTTAACTTATCTTAGACAAGGATATGGTGGTTTTGGAATAGGAAGCAGTAAGAAGTATATCATAATTTCATGTTGTGTGATAATATTATGAAAAGTGGTCTATTTGTAGTCAAGAGTTAGCAAGGTTTCAACTAACTCATTTAATTTTTAATTAAATGTGGGGGAGTTGGCAAATGACATAGTTGAGAAAACTCTAGAAACTCATTCTCAACCATTTGTTTTTAATTAAAGATTGAAAATTTGTGATCCACAATTAAAGTTATTAAAAAATGTAAAAGTAAATTATGTTTATATGTGTTTAGAGGCGGATCCAGAAAATTTTGCTATGGGGGGCACACAATGGACTGGGTAAAAAAAGGGGTCGGGTGAACGAAAACATGGCTAGCCAACTAGAAAACCCATTCTAGAGGCCTAGAGCATAATGAATTTTCGAGATACAAGAAAGCATAAATTGATAATTTTACACACCACCCTTTAAAGGTTAAAATACATTTAAGTTGTATTTTGAACCCACCTTTTTAATTATATCACTAAGTACATCATTATTACGGCAACTAGTGTCGGGACTATAAACTTTTAAAAGGAGGCTCAAATGCATGTTAAGTGAACTATACGATATACTTTTAATAATTTCCTAACATGTTACAATAATTTTTTGTTTAACTTAACAACGTGGTATAAACATATACACGAGTGAACAAGCTTAGTTTTCTAATAACAAAAAAGAATAGCATGTAATTAAACCTTACATTGCACAAAAGTATGAATAAAAAAAAGTAACAAGTAAAACAAAATTTGCATGTATATATTTCCCTCAAATCAATTAAAAAATAAAGTAATATTAATTAAACTTTGATACGTAATAAAAGTTGTAAAATTGTTGAGAGACCATATAGACTTTTTGATGGTGTAAAATTATGTTTAAATGCTGCTTTTGCACCCCAGTTAGTAAAAAATTAAAAATCATAATGTGAAAAGGAAAATTTGAGTCACGTGAGTACAAAATGCAAAGTATAAAAAGACAATAACTAGTAGATAATTACATAAATGGCATCGTCTTCTTCCTTGTATTTCTTTCATGGCAGCTCGGATTCTTGTTTACCAACACCGGCCAAAACATTCCTATAAGAAAACTCTCTCATCTCTAATCTCTTTACTTTAATTACCTACGGTGGGCATTCACTGATTATTAACTTATCATCCACTGTCGTGTACCTATAAACACAACTCTCCAGCAGGTGGACGGTGGGCACCCGCCCACCGTAAAGCCCTAAATCCGCCTATGTAAGTGTGTGTGTGTGTATGTATGCATGCATGCATTCATGTATGTATGTATGTATGTATGTATGTATGTATGTATGTATGTATGTATGTATGTATGTGTGTACGTACGTACGTACGTACGTATGTATGTTTGTGTGTGTGTGTATGTATGTATGTATGTGTGTGTGTACGTACGTATGTGTGTGTATGTATGTATGTGTGTATGTATGTATGTATGTATGTATGTATGTATGTATGTATGTATGTATGTATGTATGTATGTATGTATGAATGCATGTATGTATGTATGTATGTATGTATGTATGTATGTATGTATATGTGTATGTATGTCTGTGTGCTTGGATGTGTATGTATGTATATATGTGTGTATGTATGTATGTATGTATGAGTGTATGTATGAGTGTATGCATGCATGCATGTGTGTATCTATGTGTGTGTGTATGTATGTATGTATGTATGATGTATGATGTATGTATGTATGTATGTATGATGTATGATGTATGATGTATGTATGTGTGCATGTATGTATGCATGTTTGTATGCATGTATGTGTGTATGTATGTATGTATTAATTTAATTGACAAGATGCTTATGCGGTTCTATAGAGCCATGCACTCGATTAGTCGTGATCATTCAAATTAACGCTCATACGCAAAAGATTTAATTTAATTGACAATATGTTCATTTATGATAAAACCAAAACAATATAAACCGGTGTTACTAACTTAATGAACCATTGTAAATGTTAGATATAAACAACGGTTGTATCAATACCGGTATAACTATTATGAAAAAATAATGAAAATTTGATAACAACCGTTGTGTTTTAGTTAAGTATGTATGTATATATGTATTATTATAGCTTTTAAACAAACCGGTTAACAGTTCGGTGTAATTGGTGACAAAAAATATGGTTACCCCTTGTATTTTTTACAATTTAGAATGATTTTATGGACATCTTACAAATAAATAACGGGTTTTGTCAGTAACCGTTGTAAATTCACTACATTTGACTAGTTTATTTTTTCCCGTGTTTTGTAAAACTGAAGCGCCAATTCTTCTACAATGAACTCTTTTTTCAACTTCAAACACTGTAAGGCCCAGTCACCGGTAACCCTACTTTCGTGTTGGATTTACTCATAAACACAGTTCTAAATATCAGAGTTAATTAAAAACTTTACGCGGAATATAAAACTTTCATAAAACATTACATATCAATTCATAATCATGTCTTAAAACATTCCTCTTGTCTTTCAAAATCAAAACATAACTTATAAAACATATCAGATCTTCAGATGCCAGGCTTTAGTCTTCTGCCATGTGTCCTCCACTCAAGCCAGCTGTCTCATCCTACTCACCTGCGTGCATACTAAAAGTCAGCTACGCTGAGTGAGTTCTAGTTAATCATACAATACCATACAATACCTTATTACATACATACGTACTTAACCTCATAACCTTCTTTCATACACACATAAGTACTCATACCTTCATTCTTACTTACATACTTTCTTTCTTACTTACATACTTTCTTTACATTCTTAATCATACGTTTTAAAGAGCCTTTCGCCCTATAACCTCACAGATATTATAAGTGTCTGGTCCCTAACATCACAGATATTATAAGGGTCTGGTCCCTAACATCACAGATATTATGAGGGTCTGGTCCCTATCCACACAGATATTGTAAGGGTCTGGTCCCTAACATCACAGATATTATAAGGGTCTGGTCCCTAACATCACAGATATTATAAGGGCCTGGTCCCTTGTTTTCGAATATTAGTAGGGTTCGATTCCCTCTTCGTTACCATACAAAAATACATCATACCTCGAGTATTATTAGGGCTCGGTACCCTTTTCGTAACCATACAACCATACAACCGTCATTTCCTTCTTTTATTAACTTTATTACGTTCATACACATAAACATACATATCATACTTACCATATTTATAACGTTACAACCTGACAGTACGTGCAATATCTGAAGATCGTTCACGTACCATCAAGCAATCATTCATACATATCACATATATCACATATGGCATACACTTATCACTTAGGATAAATGTATTAACAACACATCAAGTATGCACACAGCCCCGAAAACATAACAAGGAATGGGGCTAGAAACTCACCTGGATCCTGTTACGCTCGCCGTTGATCGTAATTCCTTTCTTTAACTGGGCTCGGCTAACTGTATAATATTTACACATATCAATTAACTACTACTACTCGTTTTGTATTTCTCTCTATATATGACCCACAACGAACGGGGGTCCGGGGGCAGCGCCCCTGGCAGCGGGGTTCTAGGGGCGGCAGCCCCTAGCGGGGTCCAAGGGGCAGAGCCCCTGGCTGGGGTTAAGCTGCCAGGTCATCTTGGAAAAATTTTATTTTCGATAACTGCCTTAACACATTTTCCATTAGGTTTTTAATTTATTTTCTAAACGAACTTCACTTCAGGCGAAGTTAAACCTCGGGCGAACTTGGCTTCAGGCGAAGTTAAACCTTAGGCGAACTTGGCTTCAGGCGAAGTTAAACCTTAGGCGAACTTGGCTTCAGGCGAAGTTAAACCTTAGGCGAACTTGGCCGTAGGCGAAGTTATCCTTAGGCGAACTTGGCTTCAGGCGAAGTTAAACCTTAGGCGAAGTTACGCTTGAAGGCGAAGTTCATCAGGCGAACTTAATCTTGCAGGCGAAGTTATCGCGCTGCAGATCTGTTTGCCCATAAATCCTTCGTTTCTTAGCCAAATAACTCGATTTTGGTACCCACGGAATCGTATGATCGGCGCCTACAAATCCCAACCATCAAATCGGCCTAAAATCGACGTTTTAGGGGTCCGATTTGGGCAGTTTGGGTTTCGGGTCCGGTTAACCCATCCAATCCTAACCATTTTCAGTAATATTAGCTTTGGAGGATTTGTTCTTACCTTACCAACTCAGATCTATCAACAAAATCTCGGGTCTCGGCTTCGAATCTTGATCGGTTTGAATGTGTGTGTTTTGAGTGTGTGAAGAAAGAAGGTGGAAATGAAAGATTGGGTTTGGGATGGGATATTTATATCCCTCAAAGCCCACGGACCCGAGGCCCATTCTCATTTAACCCATCTTACGCAATCTAAGCCCAACTCCCTCCTTACTCGACATTAAATAATTAACAACGTGAAATCACTAAACATAACTTTCTTTATTTATAATTAAAATTTTAGGATGTTACAAGTCTTCTCCCCTTAAAGAGGTTTCGTCCCCGAAACCTAACTATTACATAAACAAACTAGGGTAAGACTTGCGCATCTCATCCTCGACTTCCCAAGTAGCATCTGATCCCTTGCGGTGTTTCCATATCACTTTTACCAAGGGTATAATCTTGTGACGAAGCTGCTTCTCCTTGCGATCAACTATCTTTATCGGTTGCTCGATGTAGTTCAATTGTTCATCAACCTCAATGTCCATTAATGGCACGTGAGACGTGTCATCAGCTAGACACTTCCTCAGATGAGAAACATGGAAGGTTGAATGAATTCCTTCTAACTCATCGGGTAAATCCAGCTTATAAGCTACTTCCCCCACACGATACAAAATTTTAAATGGTCCAATGTACCTCGGACTTAGCTTCCCTCTCTTTCTAAAACGGATAATTCCTTTCCAAGGCGAGACCTTAAGCATCACATAGTCGCCAACATTAAACTCAATTGGTCGTCGCCGCTTATCTGCATAAGACTTTTGTCTGTCTTGAGCGGCTTTCATTCTTGCTTTGATCTGATCGAACTTTGAAGACGTTTCTTGAACCACTTCTAGGCTTCCCATTTCCTTTTGACCAATCTCACCCCAACACACCGGGGTTCTACATCGTCGACCGTAAAGCATCTCAAACGGTGGCATACCAATGCTCGAATGGTAACTGTTGTTATAGGAGAACTCTGCCAGATGCAGATGATCATCCCAGCTTCCACCAAAATCTAAAACACAAGCACGTAGCATATCCTCAAGGGTTTGGATCGTCCTTTCGGACTGTCCATCGGTTTGAGGATGGTACGCCGTACTGATGTTCAACCTCGTCCCCATAGCTTCATGGAATTTCTTCCAGAATCTTGAAGTAAACCGTGTATCTCTATCAGACACGATCGATAACGGTACTCCATGCTTGGTTACAATTTCTTTAATGAACAAGCTTGCTAACGTTTCTGACGAGATGGCCTCTCGTATGGGTAGAAAGTGAGTACTCTTGGTCAAACGGTCCACAATCACCCAGATGGTATCATGATGCTTAGCTGTACGAGGTAGCTTAGTTATGAAATCCATAGTGATGTGTTCCCATTTCCACTCAGGTATCTCTAGCGGTTGCATCTTCCCATAAAGCTTCTGATGTTCGGCTTTGACTTGTAAGCAAGTTAAGCACTTACCGACATAATCTACTACATCATTCTTCATTCCAGGCCACCAGTAATCCCTTTTCAAGTCTTGGTACATCTTTGTAGCTCCAGGATGGATTGAGTACCTTGACTTATGAGCTTCATCTAAGATTCGACTTCTAAGATCACCATGGCGTGGGATCCACATGCGGTCAAATCTAGTCTTAACTCCATGAGTGTTTTCCACTAACTCATTCTGCTGGCCGAACACCCTTTCTTTCTTTACTAACCCTTCATCTACTAACACCTCTGACTGCACCTTGATGATTTCTTCAAAAAGACTTGAGTTCACAATCAGCTGGTATGACTTCACGGTTGCTAGGACTTCCTCATTTTTACGACTTAGCGCATCAGCGACCACGTTAGCTTTACCGGGGTAATACTTAATCTCACAGTCGTAGTCCTTTATCAATTCTAACCATCTTCTCTGCCTCATGTTCAATTCTTTCTGCTCGAAAAAGTACTTTAAACTCTTATGATCTGTATAGATAGTACACTTAGTACCGTACAGATAATGCCTCCATATCTTAAGAGCATGCACTACGGCTGCTAACTCCAAATCATGCGTCGGATAAGTACTCTCATGGACCTTCAACTGTCTAGACGCGTAAGCTATCACTTTCCCTCGTTGCATCAACACGCAACCTAGCCCTTGATGCGAGGCATCAGCACACACAACGAAATCCTCGTCACCATCGGGTAGAGCAAGGATTGGAGCTTGCGTGAGTCTTCTCTTTAATTCTTCAAAGGCTTCTTCTTGAAATTTTCCCCAACTGAATACTATCGACTTTCGGGTCATACCGGTCAGCGGTGCGGCTATCTTGGAGAAACCTTCGATGAATCTCCTGTAGTAGCCGGCTAACCCTAGGAAACTTCGTATATCAGTCGGATTCTGCGGAGTCTTCCAATTCGTTATCGCCTCAATCTTAGCTGGGTCCACGGTAATCCCTTCCGAATTAATCACGTGACCTAAAAATTGCACTTCGCTTAACCAGAACGCGCATTTCGAAAACTTGGCATACAACTTCTCTTTCTTCAGAACTTCCAATACTTCTCTCAAATGCTCCGCATGGTCAGACTCGCTCCTTGAATATATTAATATGTCATCAATGAAAACGATAACTGACTTATCCAACATTGGTCGACACACCCTGTTCATCATGTCCATAAATGCTGCAGGAGCATTTGTTAGACCGAATGACATTACGAGGAACTCGTAGTGCCCATATCGCGTTTGGAACGCTGTCTTAGGGACGTCTGCCTCCTTTACCATCAGTTGATGGTAGCCTGATCTGAGATCTATTCGTGAGAACCAACTCGAACCTTGCAGTTGGTCAACAGATCGTCAATCCTAGGCAAGGGGTATCTATTCTTTACCGTAAGCTTATTCAACTCACGATAGTCTATGCACATTCTCATACTTCCATCCTTTTTCTTCACAAACAAAACCGGTGCGCCCCACGGAGAAACACTCGGTCTGATAAAACCCTTGTCGAGGAGTTCTTGCAGTTGGGACATCAATTCCTTCATCTCGGACGGTGCTAGACGGTAAGGCGCTTTCGCGACGGGCTGGGCTCCTGGTACTAGATCTATCTGAAATTCTATCTCTCGCTCAGGTGGCAACCCCGGAAGATCCTCAGGGAATACTTCTGGGTAGTCGCGCACAATAGGAACATTCTTCATCTCTTTCGTCTCGGCCGTAGCGTTGACAACATACGCCAGGTAGGCACCGTACCCTCGCCTTAACAAACCCTCGGCTTTTATCATCGAAATGATATTAAGCCCATAACTCTCCTTATCACCATAAACCGTCACCGCACTACCATCCAATGACTTTAACCTTATCATCTTACTTTTACATACTATCTGAGCCTCAAACTCAGACAACCAATCCATACCCAAGACTACATCGAACCCTCCTAAGGCCATAACATACAACGTAACAGGGAACTCATGTCCCTCTAACACTATCTTACAATTCTTAACCATTTTTGTTATTTTCACCGAAGTGTCACTTGCGGTTTCTACTACAAAAGTTTCAGACACTCGGCAGCCTTTCATTTTAGCTAGTTTACTAAACGTCGTAGCTACAAAACTTCTATTCGCACCAGAATCAAATAATACAGAAGCGGAAACATCGTTCACTAGAAACGTACCTGTGACGACATCCGGAATCTGCCTGGCTTGTTCCTGGGTCAGCATGTAGGCTCTGGTTCTGGGCCTAGCTTGATCGGCATCCTTCTTTCCACTACCTCCAGCTACACCTTCAGTGCACTCCCTTGACATATGGCCTGTCTTGCCACATTTGTAACATGCTGGCTTCGCACTGCACTCATTGGCATAATGCCCTACCTTCCCGCACTTAAACAGACATTCGACCCCATTCTGCATTCTCCACCATGAGCCTTTCCACATTTGAGATAAACATTAGAACTTTTACCCCACTTGCACTCACCACCATGCCTCTTTCCGCAGGTCTTACACGATCTCTTCTCCCACACTTTCTGTTTCTTATCCTTGGAGTTCCATAACTGAGTACCGGGTCGTTTAGCAGGAGTGACCCCTTTCTTCTCTTTCTCTTCGTCCCTTTCCACCCTATCGACCGCGGCCAAGTCAGCATAGACCATTTCCGCGAGTCCAACAGCCGAATCAAAAGTAGCAGGTTGAATCGCCCTGACTAACATGCGGACCTTTTGTGGCAACCCCCTCACATAACATTTGATTCTCTTGACCTCAGTGTCAACCATGTCAGGCACCAACCTAGATAGTCGGTTGAACTCCGTGGTATACTCACGATGCGTCATCATACCGGCTTTTAAATTCTGGAACTTCATCTCCGTTCTTTCAACCTCGGCATCTGCACAGAACTTCTTCATTACCAACTCTTTCAAATCTTCCCACCTCATCGCTCTGATCTCATCCTTAGTCTTTCTCTGCTCCACACTTTCCCACCAATACATAGCTTCCTCCTCAAATGACTGTGTAGCATAACCCACAGCTTGGTCGGGACGGCATTCGCTAATGCGGATAATCTTGTCCATAGCGGTTACCCATTGAAGAGTAGCGATTGCGTCTCCTAAACCAGTCAGCTTAGGCGGGTCGCAACCTTTGAAGGACTTGTAGTTGCAACCGCCTCGGTCCCTCCTTCTGTCATCGACTTTCGCAGACCTTTCCTCGCTTGATTCACCCTTCTCCCCCTCATCATCATTCCTACTATGACCACCTGCCCCGTCCACAGTTCTCTCACGGCTTCCAGCAGGGCCTCCCGGAGTAATATTCTTTACAGCAGCGGCTACAGCTTGGACGATAGCTGCTTGAATGGCGGGATCCAGTTGAACCCCTTCGTTGTTGATCGGACCTCCTCCAGCTGCACTACCCTCCTCCCTGGTGTTGGAAGCTGTCTCAACCGAAGGTTGCTGGATACGACGAGGCCTGCTGCGTCGTCCAGCACGACCTCCAGCTCCAGCAATGTTACCAACTCCAGCCATCGTATTCTAAAAGGGAAAACACAAACATCGTCACTCAAGGAACCGTTTAGTACAAGGATGGTAAGGCTAACAGGTAATAACAGTGGCCAGTTGTGATTAGCTGATCACGTTACTTTCCGTGTCCTATACACTTCCTTTTATGAGTCTATTTGTGCTGGTTCTACTTAAGCAGTTAGTCAATTCAAACAATCAATTATTCCTATCCGTACCATTCTCATATCTTTTCTTTCTCATTAACATATATCATTTAATCATACCTTCCACCTTTACTGATCTTGCTTGAGCGACACATGGCATTCTTGAACTGGCATCTTCTTTCTTTTCTTACTTAAATCCCATTCTCTGTTCAAGTCTAAGCATGTAGGATGCTTAAATCTCTCTAACTTTGCTCTGATACCAACTTGTAAGGCCCAGTCACCGGTAACCCTACTTTTGTGTTGGATTTACTCATAAACACAGTTCTAAATATCAGAGTTAATTAAAAACTTTACGCGGAATATAAAACTTTCATAAAACATTACATATCAATTCATAATCATGTCTTAAAACATTCCTCTTGTCTTTCAAAATCAAAACATAACTTATAAAACATATCAGATCTTCAGATGCCAGGCTTTAGTCTTCTGCCATGTGTCCTCCACTCAAGCCAGCTGTCTCATCCTACTCACCTGCGTGCATACTAAAAGTTAGCTACGCTGAGTGAGTTCTAGTTAATCATACAATACCATACAATACCTTATTACATACATACGTACTTAACCTCATAACCTTCTTTCATACACACATAAGTACTCATACCTTCATTCTTACTTACATACTTTCTTTCTTACTTACATACTTTCTTTACATTCATAATCATACGTTTTAAAGAGCCTTTCGCCCTATAACCTCACAGATATTATAAGGGTCTGGTCCCTAACATCACAGATATTATAAGGGTCTGGTCCCTAACATCACATATATTATGAGGGTCTGGTCCCTATCCTCACAGATATTGTAAGGGTCTGGTCTCTAACATCACAGATATTATAAGGGTCTGGTCCCTAACATCACAGATATTATAAGGGTCTGGTCCCTTGTTTTCGAATATTAGTAGGGTTCGATTCCCTCTTCGTTACCATACAACCATACATCATACCTCGAGTATTATTAGGGCTCGGTACCCTTTTCGTAACCATACAACCATACAACCGTCATTTCCTTCTTTTATTAACTTTATTACGTTCATACACATAAACATACATATCATACTTACCATATTTATAACGTTACAACCTGACAGTACGTGCAATATCCGAAGATCGTTCACGTACCATCAAGCAATCATTCATACATATCACATATATCACATATGGCATACACTTATCACTTAGGATAAATGTATTAACAACACATCAAGTATGCACACAGCCCCGAAAACATAACAAGGAATGGGGCTAGAAACTCACCTGGATCCTGTTACGCTCGCCGTTGATCGTAATTCCTTTCTTTAACTGGGCTCGGCTAACTGTATAATATTTACACATATCAATTAACTACTACTACTCGTTTTGTATTTCTCTCTATATATGACCCACAACGAACGGGGGTCCGGGGGCAGCGCCCCTGGCAGCGGGGTTCTAGGGGCGGCAGCCCCTAGCGGGGTCCAAGGGGCAGAGCCCCTGGCTGGGGTTAAGCTGCCAGGTCATCTTGGAAAAATTTTATTTTCGATAACTGCCTTAACACATTTTCCATTAGGTTTTTAATTTATTTTCTAAACGAACTTCACTTCAGGCGAAGTTAAACCTCGGGCGAACTTGGCTTCAGGCGAAGTTAAACCTTAGGCGAACTTGGCTTCAGGCGAAGTTAAACCTTAGGCGAACTTGGCTTCAGGCGAAGTTAAACCTTAGGCGAACTTGGCTTCAGGCGAAGTTAAACCTTAGGCGAACTTGGCCGTAGGCGAAGTTATCCTTAGGCGAACTTGGCTTCAGGCGAAGTTAAACCTTAGGCGAAGTTACGCTTGAAGGCGAAGTTACGCTTGAAGGCGAAGTTCATCAGGCGAACTTAATCTTGCAGGCGAAGTTATCGCGTTGCAGATCTGTTTGCCCATAAATCCTTTGTTTCTTAGCCAAATAACTCGATTTTGGTACCCACGGAATCGTATGATCGTCGCCTACAAATCCCAACCATCAAATCGACCTAAAATCGACGTTTTAGGGGTCCGATTTGGGCAGTTTGGGTTTCGGGTCCGGTTAACCCATCCAATCCTAACCATTTTCAGTAATATTAGCTTTGGAGGATTTGTTCTTACCTTACCAACTCAGATCTATCAACAAAATCTCGGGTCTCGGCTTCGAATCTTGATCGGTTAGAATGTGTGTGTTTTGAGTGTGTGAAGAAAGAAGGTGGAAATGAAAGATTGGGTTTGGGATGGGATATTTATATCCCTCAAAGCCCACGGACCCGAGGCCCATTCTCATTTAACCCATCTTACGCAATCTAAGCCCAACTCCCTCCTTACTCGACATTAAATAATTAACAACGTGAAATCACTAAACATAACTTTCTTTATTTATAATTAAAATTTTAGGATGTTACAAACACTTCTCATCCCTATTTCATACAAACAAAAACACACACTTCTCATTGTTGTTTCACACAAACGAAAACCTTGTTTCAAGAAGATGGCTTACGACGGCTCTCGACACACTTTACCGTTAACTCATAATTTGCAAATGAGAATAAAAGCCACGGGAGAATTCGAGGACTTCAAAAATATGATTAAGTTGTTGAGACTGAGTCCTATCGCCTACGCCCAAAATGATCAAGCCGATGTATATCGACGATGGATACAACAATTATGGGATTGTGCTATATTGAAACCTATTCAGTAAATGACTATTTAGAACGAAAAATTCATGGTGTGGTAAATGGGTCAAAATTCGTTGTTGGTCAAGCGGAAATTCATGCTGCTCTACGAGTAGATGATGCTCAAACCAGGGAGTTCTTCTCTCAAGATGACGTGCGCCAGACTTTTTGGGAGATGGGGTTACTGGAAATTTTTGCCATAACAAGGTGAACAAAAAACACCTATTTGAAGAATGGCAATTCTTTTGTACACAACTTTGTTTGTGTTTTTCACACAAGGTTAGTGAATGGGAGTTTGTGCCACAAGAAGTGCAAAAAATAGTCCATGATATTGTGAAACAACAACCCTACAACTACTCCAAGCATCTGGTACGAGATATGAGTGACAACATTGAACAGGAATGAGAGATACTTCTATATTCCAAATTCATCATGAGAGTCATTTTGTCACAAGTGCATTGGCCAATATTGTCGAAAAATCAAGGAAGATTGAAATGATTAATCAAGATAAAAAATTTCTACCAAGTGTTCTTCCTATTAGACCTATCTTAGGTTTAGGTACAAATTTCTCCATCACTTACTTGAATTGTTGGAAGATGTGGACTAATATTATTTGTCTACTCTCTATTTGTTTTATACTTGTAAATATTCTACCTTATTATCAATTATAATTACGATGTCAATCTATTTATAATATGCATATGTGCTTTTAGATAGTTGTTAGTGATTGTTACGATATAAATGAACAAACAATGTTAGATTCGATTTGTGAGACGAGTTGACTATAGTTAAACACATACGATGTTCAATGCGTTTAATTATTTTTTTATTTGATCATATATACCATAATAATTTAACATAAATAAATACTATTTCTAACACTAACAAAATTAATAAGTTGAATAGTATAAAGGATTTAGTACAACAAGAATTTATAAACAAAAAAATTCTATGGAACTTCGCAATGGTATATGTCTACAAGATTGTGTATGTGTCTACATGATTTTACCGATGCATATTAGTATTCATTCGTGACGCCAATGATAAGATCAACGATCTGTCTGAGATGAACAATATGATATTACACCGATGCATGCCTTGCGATGAACAATGTGACATTACACTGATGCATGCCTTATATGATTCCTTATATGATTGCCAACATTAAATAACATTCTGGGATGTCGGTTACGCATTTTTCAACATGATTACACAGACATATTCCGTTTAGCATTTCAAATGCATGTCATCCGGTCATCAATTTTCGAAGGTGTTGGGCTAAGCTTAAGAAATTTCAAAAGCTTAGCCAAATAACCCTAAATCAAACCTCCGGACACCATTGAAAGACTACGTAAATTCAGATCTACTAGCGATCCAGGACAACGGGACTAGTCGGCCAACACATTGTCTCCAACGTCTCAATGTCTGTAATCGATAAAAAATCGAATAAGACAAGAGGCAATTCAAAGGTGTTATCTTTCTAGGAACACTAATTCCAACAAAAGTTCAAGAACATATAGTAAGGTGGCTTTGTAAGAGGAAGTAACATAATGTTGTACATAATTTGGGGAAGGGAGAATTTTGCAGGATGAAATTATGGAGAATTTTGAAAGTGGTTGAGTAGATTAGAGGAGGTTTGCAAGTTGAAATTTGCGATCGATCTCATATTTATTGATTTGATTTTGTCATGGTTGCACCTAACTCATTTAATCGATATTAATTCTTATTAATTGGCGGATGGACCACCTACTTTATTAAAAACCATTTAGTGATTCTCTTCTATTTATTGATATGATTTTATTATGGTTTCACCCAGCTTATTAAAAACAATTCAAATTATAATAAACCATTACTATTTTAAAGTTTATAAACAGTATAGTATTATAGCAGTTCTAATATGCAAAATGTTTTAAGTTTTTGGAATGGGTCTTTGTAAAACCGTTACAAGTAATGAATATATTGTGAAGATCTTACCATTTTAAAATAAAGGTTAAAACCGCTGTTAAAGGTTTTGTCTATAAAACAACGCTAGTTACCTTCTTATTTACAACGGGTTGAGATATTGTTCAAATAAAACGGTGCTCTGCATTATATTCAACGGTTGGACCTCACACTGTTGTAAATCATTTTTTAGACCGTTACAAGTAATGAATATATTAATGAAATCTAATGTGAAGGTTTTAACCATTTTAAAATAAAGGTTAAAACCAGTTGTAAATGGTTTTGTCTAAAAAACAACGCTAGTTTCCTTCTTATGGGTTGAGATAATTGTTCAAAATAAAATGGTGCTCTGCATTATATTCAACGGTTGGACCTCACACCGTTGTAAATCATTTTTTAACCGGTGTTAAAAGATGTTTTTGTAGTGGTGTTAATTGCTAGAGACGAATGTGTATATGTTAGATTAATTGCTAGAGAATAATGTGCGTATGCTAGCTTAATTGTTAGGGATAAGAACGTAGGTTATATGTATGTTTACATGATTGCGTAAGTAGTAGCAACTAGCAAAAGTGAAATCATGAAGGGAAGTATGTAGGACTTGAGGAGTAACGTAAAAAGAGTTAATTACATGTGGTCATTATCATTAACTACTAACCTTATAAATCATGTGCTAAATAATTCCTGGAGTGATAACAGTTATGCTTTCTTTAAGAAATGACCTGATGATTGCTGCAAATGGACGAGCACGAGGAGCTCGTATGGGACGACTTTGTAGGACACGTGCCAACCAAACACCTTTTGTGATAGAACGATATACGAAAACAGTAGGACTCCAACCGTATAAAGTAATTAATGAAGAATGATCACACTTAGAGCTTGTAGTCAAATACACTAAGGGAGTTGCTTAGTTATTTCACACTTCAATGCCAATGATGCTCGCTGAAGCATTAAAGGTTGCCCAAACAGGGAATATAAGTGAAAACAACATGAAAGAAACAGAGATAAGTCAGCAGAAATAAGTTAAAACGTGTAATGTGGCTGCAATAGTTAACTCTATAACGAAACTTGCTAGGATCATGAGTGATGAAGCGAATGTAGAGAGAGTAGATATGATTGAAAAGAACCAGTGATTGTCAAGGTATCCTAATTGAAAAAGACATGAAAGGATGAGGCTACATGTTATAGCTAAGGAAATTGCTTAATTATTTCGCACTTCAATGCCAACGATGCTCGCTGAAGCATTAAAGGTACGAATCCAAGTGGAAAAAACATGAAAGAAACAGAGATAAGTCAGTTGAAATAAGTTAAAACATGTAATGTGCCTACAATAGTTAACTCCATAAGGGAACTTGCTAGGATAGTGAGTGACGAAGCGAATGTAGAGAAAGTAGTTATGATCGAAAAGAACGAGTGATTGTCAAGGTATCCTAATTAAAAAAGGCATGAAAGGATGAGGCTACATGGTATAGCTAATGTGAATGGAGAACACTAGGAAGAATGTAGCTGGGTACCTGATACTTTTATGGTAGAGACCACTAACGATACTTTCGTTAAAATTATGAGAATGTTTAAGAATTGTAAGATAGAACTATAGGGACATGAGTTCCCTAATACAATTTATGTTATGACCTTGGGAGGGTTTGATGTGGTTTTGGGAATGGGTTAGTTGTCAGAGTTTGAGGCTCATACATTGTGTAGGAGTAAGTTGATAAGGTTGTCTTTGGATGGTGGTACGGTGACGGTATAAGGTGATAAAGAAAGTTCAGGGCTTAACGTCATTTCGATGAAAAAAGTCGAAGGTTTGTTAACGCGATGGTGCAGTGCCTACCGCATATGTTGCCAAAGTTACAACTGAGACAAAGGAAGTGAAAGATATTCCAGTAGTTTGTGACTATCAAGAAGTGTTCCCAAAGGGACCTTCTGGGGTTGCCACCAGTACGAGAGGTAGAGTTTCAGATAGAGTTAATACCAAGAGCACAACTCGTCGCGAAAGCACCTTACCGACTGGTGTCGTCCGAGATGAAATAGTTAAGATTAAATTCTTTTAGAAATGAACTCCTTGAAGTTGAGATTAAAACTTTTTGATGAAATTATGGTAGAAATATAAGATAGGAGTATCGCGTCATAAACATTTAGCTTGAGAAATAAATAAAATTTATCCATGACATAGAAATACACAAGGGATAAACAATTCAAATTGAAATTATTCAATACCATAATTCAAATAAAGAGTCTTTACAATACATAATTTGAATAGAAAAAATAAATTAAGATAGAAATAACGCATCAACAAGAATCTTCAAAGTCGGGTAGCTTATTTACGGTTGACCTGATTCATTTGGCTTGAAGCACCTTGAGGAGGTTGATCCATATGACCTTGAGCAATCGAGGTGAATTGATTTGGGATAGCTTGAATAGGTTGAGCTTGAACGGGTTGAAATAAGTGGGGTTTGGTTGGAGTAGGTTTGGTAAACTTGAGCTTGCGGGTATGGGATTTGATAAGTTTGGGTTAAGTAAGAATGATCTTGATTCACTGAATGAGCTTGAAGGATGTGGGGTTGGTAGGTTTGGACTTGATGAGCATGGGTAGTGTAGTAGGGTGCGGGTATGGCTTGGCGAGCATGGAAAAATTGAGGACACTTGTTGCATAGATGATTGGGGTCTCCAAAGTTGTAGCTAGCACGTATAGTAGGTGCACTAGGTTGAGTAAGCGGCAATGACCGTTGTAGGACCGTTTGTGCAGCAGGTGGCACATGACAAGTATGAGCAAGTTGTTCGTAGCGGTTGCATTGGGTGAAAAGATGGTATGGGGATTTATCCAGATGACTATGGTTACAAATGGAGTACAAAGGGTAAGGATCGGAGTAAGGTTTCTTGTTTGGGTGGTTGGATCGAGTTGTGCTTCGATGACAGCATAGTTTTGGTGAATGGGTTAATGTTTCCTATTGTGGTGAGAAGTGTTGTCGTTGTTGTTTTGAGTGAGTTTGGGTTCGACTTTAGCATCAGCTGAGGATTTGATTTTTGAATTTACAGGGGTAGGTTTATATTCCTTCAAAGAGAGGGTTCCATCCCTAACATGGCCATCTGAAAGAACAGCAACAAGGGCAATAGCTTCACCAATGGTAAGAGGGTCACCACTGACTACGACATCCTGAAAAATCATTGGTAAACCACGGATGTACTTGGGAATGGCACGGGTTAAGTGTGTTACATGGTGAGGTACTAAAAGACTGAGCTCTTTAAAGCGGTTCGAGTAAGTAGAGTTGTCACCATCTATTTGTTTGAGTTCCCAAAACTCAGTTTCAAGCCTTTGCAGTTCATGTTCAGGGTAAAATTCCTTCTTCATAGCTTCTTTGAGTTCATCCCAATGCATGGCCATAGAAAACTCGGTTCCTTGAATGTTTTGAAGGTATTCCACCAAATGAGAGCCCGCTCATTAAATACGCTCGAGGAGAACTTAGTCTGTTTGTCGTCTGGACAATCGCAATGGATGAATATGTTCTCTTTTTTCTCATACCATTGAAGAATTTAGTGGCGTGCTCTTCTCTAAGGTAAATGGGTGGCTTCGCCCTAGCGAATTGCTTGAAGTGAAAGTTGTTTGGAGCAACCCATGAAGCAGAACCATTGGAATTGAAACTTTGAATCTGAGTCACGATGATAGGAATTGCAATAGCAAATTCCTTGGTGATTCTTGCAGTCAGATGGCGATCATGAGAGCCAGAGGAGCAACGTTGAATGCGGCGATGGTTTCTCAGGGAAGACATTCTGTGAGGATCAAAGATGAAATTTCATAAGATGGAGGGTAAGTTGTGTAAATTTCATGAGATGTAAAATAATATAGGAATGAAATTCAAATATAAATTGTGCTAGTGATTTATTCATAACATAAGGATGACTCAGAATTTAATATAATGTGATCAATTTTTGAGATATCTAGACCAATAAACAACATTTGTTAAGAAGTTAAAGTACAAAATAAAATTTTATTGGGTTGGCCTTTCCATGGTAGCTCAAGAACTCAAATTAAATAACAAAACATGCTTAGTAAGTTGGGCCTCCCATGAGCTTTCCATGGCAGTTTAAGTGCCCAACTAATTAATGAAACATAAATTTGTGAATTGGCATCTCATGAGTGCTCCATGGCATTTTAAATGGCCCAATTAAAATAGCATAACATCAATTTGTGAGTTAGGCCTCTCATAAGCGTTCCATGGCATTTTAAATGGCCTAACTAATTAATGAATTATCAAAACATTAAGTTGGTAGGCTCATGAGCTCACCATGGAATTTAAACTGATCCAACTAAATAACAAATTCAGGAAATCAAATATGGGTAGTTAGAGTATCTCGTGAATCACAATGGATGGGAACATTCCAACAAATTATGATAATCAAAACGGGTTGACAAAATGAATAGTTGGAGTACCCATAGATTCCCAACTAAACATTTAATAATAATAATAATTAGATAACTTGGAATTTTCGAATTTATCCACGAAATCACCATGAATTTGGTTTGATAATTTAGGAAAGGTAACTGTCACATTGGTTACGTCGACCACTTAAAGTTCTGGTCATATAACATTTGTTCCGTTATTGCCTATAAGATCGAGTATTGCGGTCGGGTTATCCTCCAGGAAAGGAATATCATCTTCCCTTTGATTCACGGAATCATTTTGTCATGGCCTGACTCACATTTTCTCCCCCTTCCAATTACTACGAGAACTTGTCATACTTCTTTGCTTTAAGGTGAATGAGTAAAAACAAAGAAAGAGAATTTTTAAGAAATTTCTCATAAATAAAAGAATAATAAAAATATAGGGTTTTTATAAAAAGTTAAGAGAAAAAATATTTTGAGAGTGAGGCGTAGCCTCGGAGTTTGTGTGTGCGTGTACATGATTAAATAACAAAATAAATAACTATTAAATAAGTTGTAAACCATTTAAATAAACATATAAGGCCACACATAAGCACGTATAGGGTCCTACGTATGCTACTGGGCAATTTCTAATTCCCTATCATGTAGTCTTCGACTCTTATACCAATATGTCACACCCCAGCCTACGGTGAAATACCGTGGTGTGAACCGTTAGTTCGCAGCTCACAAGACACTATCATGCAATTTATGATAATATCTAATTTATTTATTTACAATTTCCAAATCAAGTACACATCTTTCGTACAAGTTCAAAGTGAATAAAAAATAAATAATTCAAAACACTTTGTCTTTCTTTATTAAGTAGCCTAATGTCCTTTCTAAATGATCTTCGCCTTCCCTTCAAATCAAATGGTAACCTACAATATGTGTACAAAATATATAGGTTTGTCAACACGAGGTTGAGTGAGAAAAGCACCCGTTTTTGATGATATGATATTGTATGTATAAATGAGTAAACCATACTATGAGTAATTTTTTGACCACTGTCATTTCCTAGAATAATATTAATATATTAATTTCATTGGGGGAATTAATTTGAGATAGTAGAGATAATAATAAAATAATAAAAATGAAAGGATAAGTAGGCTATTTAGATGGAATTAATTATGGAACAAAAAGGAAAGATGGTCCTAAGGTTCATGGGCTTAAGGGAGTATAAATACCCCTTAAACCCTAATCCTTTCCATTTCCATCCATTCTACACCTTAACCTACTCCATAAAAAACATACACTTAAGCCAAACACTCTCTACTCTGCTATATTCAACGATCTGAGACCCACCGAAGGTAAAAAATAATTTATCTCAGCTGTACCAATATATTAGAATCCGACACCGCAGCCCTGGTACGCCGTATGAGTTGTTTGTATCTAGATCTAGCTTTGTTCGAGCGTTTAATCAACCAAAAACGAGCTTAAGGACCACCCCGAAGCTACCTAGACTATAAACGATCAAACCCCAATCAACCATGGTGGTTAACGGCGGCTTACGGCGCCGGAATCGAAGAAAAATCCCAAAAACGCGTGTTCAAGAGCTTAAAAAGACGTATATATGTTTAGGCAGTGTATATGTCCAAGCGACGTATATGCGCACAAGCGTATATGTGTGCAGGCAGTGTATATGTATATGTATGTCTATATATGTGCACAAACGTACATGTGTGCTGGCAACGTATTTGTATGTGTAGGCCTGTATATGTGCACAAACGTGTATGTATGCAGGCAGTGTATATGTATGTGTATGCCCGTATATGTGTGTTATATGCATGCATGTAACGTATATGTATGTGACGTATATGTGTACAAACGTATATCTGAGACATACGCCAAGACCACTTATATGCCAATGGACTTATATGCTACGGATGACTTATACGTTGTAAATAGCTTATACGCCTATGAGGAACTTACACGCTTATAGGACTTATATGCGCATAGTGAGTTATACGGGCTTGTTAATGATTTACAAAAATAAACGAAAGAAAAAAAACGTATACGTAAGTAAACGATAGACACAGACTTGTATGAAATATGACATAATTAATAATAAAAGGTAACGTTTAAATGAAGATTTGATTTAATTATATAATTATATAATTGAAATTCAGCTTAATCCCAGCCAGGGGCTCTGCCCCTTGGACCCCGCTAGGGGCTGCCGCCCCTAGAACCCCGCTGCCAGGGGCGCTTCCCCCGGACCCCCGTAGCTAGGGATTACAATAACCTAGAAATATGATATGGATACGGCTAGTTAATTGATACACGTAATTGTTATACTGTTTGTCGTGCCCAATTAAGGAAAGGAGTTATCATTAACTCTGAAAGGAATCGCGTACAGGTGAGTTTCTAGCCTCATTTCCTTGTTATGTTATCGGGTATGTGTGCATACTCAATGTGATAGTTAATACACTTACCTTAAGTGGTAAGTGTATGCTATGATTTATGTGATGTTATTTGAGGTTATGAATGAATGCTTGTCGGTACGTGAAGGATCTTCGGATATTGCACGCATTGCTAGGAAAGGTGATCATTAGATGATGTGTTTGCTTTATAAAAGTATGTATAAATGATATAGCAGGGTATGTATGAAATTGTATAAACGATAGTTTGAAGAAATATATGAATATATGAAGGTATAAGGAGGGACCAGACCCTTATAATATTAGAGAGGAGAGGACCATGCCCTTATAATATCTGGGAGGATAGGGACCAGACCCTTATAATATCTGAGAGGTTATAGGGCGAAAGGCTCTTTAAAACATATAAGTACGTAAAGTAAAACTAAATATAAAAGTATGAAAGAAAGATGGTATACACTTATGTATGTATGAAAGAAAGATGTTAGTACACGGTTTTGCGTCTCAAGTCATTGTAATTATCGTTTTGTATTTATCGTTTATTTAATGTAATATTTATTATTATACTAGGTTAGTTCGTTAGAGGAACAGTCTAGTTCGTTAAGGATGTTTAACGAGCTAGACCTTAAGTTAATTTCCCTCCTGATTCGTTAAGGATGTTTAACGAATCAGGGGGTGGTTCGTTATTAAATGTAATGTAACGAAGCAGGAGGCTAGTTCCTTACGGAATGTGTAACGAACTAGACCTGTCTTCTATATATAGTGGGTTCGTCCACTGTTTAATTTAAGTTTTGAGTTAATCTATTGAATTGCTGTCCAAGTCTCTTCTCATTCAAAGCTTCAACTAATTATCTGACTCCATATTATATAAATACACATACAATACAACTAATACTAATATATACATACATAAGATATAATCATTAAGAGTGACAATGAACTAGATCCGTTAATAGTTTATTAAGCTTTAGATCTGAGATCTCTAGGCTTTCACAAGTGGTATTAGAGCTTTAGGGGATTCGATTGCTCTTGATTTGGTTGTTAATTCGTTATTTGAGGACTGTTAATTGTTAATTTGGTATTGTTTTGGTTTGGATCTGAATTTGGCCAAAAATAGGCTATGGTTTTGGTTAAATTGGTTACGAGTTAAGGTTAATTGGTTTACGGGATGAATTGATTTGGTTTCGCGTTAAGCTTCCGAGTAATTTGATAGGTTATTTGGAATATTTGGTATAGGATTGGACGAGTATTACGGATTTGGGTTTTGGTTTTGTGCTCTTAGTTTTTCCAGAAATCTGGAAAATGGTGATGAAGATTTGAAGATCTTCATCACCTGTTGAAGACTCTTCTTCGTTAACCTAATTCGTTATAGTATTTCGTTAACTTTAATCAATTCGTTACTTAGTTCGTTACTTGGTTCTTCATCAATCTGATTCGTGTTCTTTAATTCGTGAGACACGTGGCTGATTCGTTAACCCTGAATCTAACAAACTTTTGCCACGTGGCAATAGTTGTCAGAGTTTGTTATAACCGTTTAAACAAACTGGTTCGTTATAGTTGATTCGTTATCAACTGTAGCAAGTTCGTTATCTTAATTCGTTACTTTGAATCAGAGATTCGTTATCTGATTCGTTAAGTGGACATTGTGATTCGCTAAGAGTTCACTTAGTGATTCGTTACTTGATTCGTTAAGTAATTTTAGTGATTCGCTACCTTGATTCGTTACTTTGAATTTGGTTTCATTAACCTGATTCGTTAATCTAATTCGTCAATCTGATTCGTCAATTTGATCTGATTCGTTGGCTCAGTTCGTGTGACACTGTTCCAGATTCGTTAACACTATTCTTGGTTCGTTACTGTCAAGTCGTTATCTTGATTCGTTCTATAAACTATTTACAATTCGTTACAGTTACTATTAACAGTTCGTTAATATATTTACAAGATTAACCCTTGAAGTTTAATTGTCTTGTCACTTAGCAAGATGGTTGGTTTTTATGCGTTAGCTTCTCAAAACGTGCTAATGCAGCAAATGTTACAATTGGACACGGAGATTGGATCTCATTTAAAATGTCCTCGATTGATGAAATTTAGTGAATTTGCTAAATGGGAACCTCATTTTCGTGCTCATTTGGGTTCTTTTTACCCTGATTGTTCTTACTGTTTGGATGAAGTGTATACTGTTCCAATGATCGAAGATGAGACAATTGGATTCACACCTAAAGCTATCTCACAGTATTCTCAAGAACTAAAGAAAGCTTTGGAGATTGAAATGAAAGCATACTTAACGCTTACAACGGCATTACCTGAAAACATATTTCATCAAGTTGGTAGCATCAAAATTATGCTTCGTTGTTTCAACACATTCGTATGAGAAGTATAGGTAACACTGCAGAAAGCAAGAAAGTGTTGTTAAAGTTTCAATTTAGAAATTTTAATTTGCTTAAAAGTGAGACTGTTGAAGAAATGGCAACACGTTTCAATTATCTGATAGCCAAAATGGACAAAATGAAGTTGGAAACTTCTGAAATTGATAAGATTGAAACCATCAAGAGTGCGTTACCGAGTTCTTACTCAACTTTCTTAATGGTATTGAAAGAAAATTATTATTTCAGTAATGAAGATTTGACTGCAACTGAGTTCATGCAAAAGATCGAAGCTCGTGAATATGATATTAGGTGTCAAAAGTCTTCTAAAGAGAATCAAGATCCAGCTTTTTATGGTGGAAGTATGCCTTTGAGTTCAACAATTTCTTCAATCACTACATTTCTTACATAAAATTCAAGTGACAATGCTACAACTATCTATAGTGATCGACGTGCCTGTTTCTACACTGCTGGAAATTCTGGGTCACCTGGTTCTTCTGGAAATTCAACTCCTGCAAACCAATTCTCATCACAACCAAATGTGAACATGAGGGAGGCTGAACAAAACTTTGCTTTCTTATCTGCCTTCATGACTTCTTATGAGAATTTGGTTAGTAGTAAAATTGCCACAAGTGATTTAACTAATGAAGATTATGACCAAATCGATCCTGATGATTTTGAACTCATGGATTTGAAATGGAATATGGCAATGATCGTCAGAAAGGTGAAAAAGTTCATGCAAAGAACTGGCAAAGATCTTCCATCTCTAAACAAGAAACTTGGGTTTGATAAATTGAAAGTTAAGTGTTATAACTGTCAAGAGTTTGGACATTTTTCCAAAGAGTGTGATAAGCCAAAGAAGGAGTATACTGGTCCTAGAAAACAACATCAAAGTTCATCTGCGAAAAATGGAAATGATGCTAGGAATTCTTCTGGAACTAAACCATCTTCTTCTGGATCACAAGCTATGCTGTCCAACATGGATGGAACTGATTGGTCACAAAGATTGCTATGCAATGATAATCAAGCTAATCTGGCTATGTTTGGGTTAAATGAAAATTTCCAAGATGCAAATGGGAGTGAGTTATCTTCTGATAATGATACTGAGTCTGATTCTGATGACTCGTGTGAACAGCTTCCAACTATTTTTGCTTGCATGGCCAAAATTAATGAGGTTAGTACTTATGTTCCTATCTCTGTTAATGTGTCTGCTAATGTGTCTTATGTTGAATGTGAGACAAACAAGCCTAAGTTATAATCTTTGAAAAACCATAATGACTGTTTAGTGAAAGAAATTGCTTCACTTAAAGATACTTATCGACAATCTTTAGAATCTCAAATGAAATTTAGGGAAAAGATTGAAGCATTTTCGACAAGTAATTATGATCTCAAAGCAGAGTTGTCTGTTAAAATGACAATCAACGATCAAAAATTTCAAGAAATCTTGAAACATCGTTCTAAGATAACCGAGCTTGAGAATGAAGTTTTTGAGTTGAAAAATAAGTTGGGCAAATTTAGAAATTCTTCCTTTTTACGAAATGAAATAATTGAAGTATCTGGTAAGCAAAAAGATTCTAAAAAGGATATAGGTTTTGTTAAGATACTGCCACCATTTCAAAATGATTATAGAGCAAATCCGTTTGCTAGAAAAGAAGAAGAAGTGGTGATGAAAGAACCCATTGTTTCTGACAAACCTAAACCAGTAAAATCTAAAAATGTTTAAGCCCAACCACCAACTCAAAAACCTCATGTTGAAAGCAACAAATTTTTTGTAGAAAATGTTGAGAATGTGATCATTGAGAATGTGTTTGAACCCGAAGTGATACACAAAAACCAAAACATTCCAAGTTCTAATCACATTTTATGTGAACCTCATGAATTTTAGGAGGCCGTGTATGGTTCACTCACAACTCAAGTGACAAAGGAAGAACAAGTTAAGGCTAAACCGGTGAAGGCTAAGAAATTAGAAAAACCCAAAATTTCTGATGAGGATTTGATGCGTTTTATCAATCTTAATGTTTCCAAGCTATCAATTGGTCGTGTCTTTAAGTTAAAAGGAATAGACACAATGTTCACTGAGAAAGATATTCAGATTAGCATTATCAAACCAGAGTTAATCGAAAGTGTTTTTCACAATGAAACTTCCAAGATACAAGATCTTGAACGTCGGTATGCTTGTGCCAAAAAATCAAACACATTAGATCCATTGATTAAAGCTAAGAAATTGTTAAAAAATGCTAAGAAAGTTCATTTTGTAAAATCAACTGGAACTGACACATTGCAAAGTTTTTCAAACTGCTCTAATCTTGACTTCTATTTGAAAAATAAATCGGTTTCGGCTGATGAGTTGGCCAAGAATTTTACTAAAAATGTGAGTCATCAACCTTCTATGACATCTGCTTTTCCCAAATCTCAAGATGATCGTGTAGACATGCGAAGTTGTTTTCTTTATGGTCAACAAGGTCATGTGGTGAGAAACTGTGGCCAGAAGATGACTCAGAATCTCCATCCATTTGTCAAAGACCAATCAAAACCGGTTTCTGTGATAAAGGAGATTCTGAAACGACCTGTGTCGTATGATGATGATACTCACATCATGTTTTCAAACGTGAATCCACGAAAGGTAATTCATGTGAATTAAACATTGGGTCAAGCAAAACCAAAGTTTTCCAACCGAGCCAATATGCAAGAACGTGAACTCAAATGTCGTTCAAGCAGCCTATTTGAGACGTAAGTCTAAAAGGCCCGTAACTTATTCTCAAGTTGCTGAACAATTGAATTCGGTTAAATTTAATGTTTCTCATGAAAATCAAAAGGTGACCAAGACTGAGGCCTGGGTTGCCTTTTCGAACTAATCATTTTTTTTTATGTAGAGTACATCCAAGACCATTTCTGGTGAAAACTGGATTATGGATAGCGGATGTTCTCGTCATATTATTGGAAATCTCGACCTCTTAACAAACGTAAGAAATATTCAAGGGGGTTATGTGGCTTTTGCGGGAATTCTGGGGGTATGATTACATAAGAAGGTGAAGTTTTAAATGGTCACATTACATTTGAGAAGGTCAATTACTATGACAAGGTAGACCATAATTTATTAAGCGTGTCGTAGATTTGTGACAAGAACTACACGAAAATATTTACTGATAAAGAATGTCTGATTATGAAACCGAGTTATGTTATTCCCGAGGACATGGTTGTCATGCGATCACCACGATCAAATGATATTTATGTCTTAAATATGAGTTTTAAAGTATCTACGTCAATCGAAAAATGTTTTGTCTCAAAAGCAACCGAGAAAGACTCTATTCTATGGCACCGTAGAATGGGTCACATTCATGTTCGAAAGATGAACTATCTCATGGAAAATGACTTAGTTGAGGGTGTTTCTTTGAAGAACATTAAGTTATTCGACCAATGTATTGCTTGCAAAAAGGGCAAACAGAAGAAAAAGTCACATCCTTCTAAGTTATTTAATTCCATTGATACACCATTAGAACGACTTCATATGGATCTGTTTGGTCCAGTGAATCGTGCTAGTATCTCTACTGTCCGGTGGTTACCGGTGATTACTCAAGATAGTCATGGGTCTTATTTATGAGCTCGAAAGATCAAACACCTGTTCTTGTTCAAATTTTAATCACTAAGATCGAATCACTAAACAAGCAAAAAGTGAGGAGAATTCGAAGTGACAATGGTACTGAATTTAAAAATACTGTATTTGATTTCTTTTATGTTCAAAAGGGAATTCATCGAAAATACAGTTCCCCATATGTACCACAACAAAACGGTGTTGCTGTAAGGAAAAAACAGAACATTGTTTGAAGCAGCTAGAACTATGCTTGCCGATTCTATGCTTCCTGTCCAATTCTGGAATGAAGCTGTGAATACTGCATGTTTTACGCTTAATCGAGTTTTAACAATTAAGAGACTCAAGAAGACGAGTTATGAGCTTTTGAACAATCAAAAGCCTAATTTACAATACTTGGAACCATTCGGGTGTCGTTGTACGGTGTTGAAAAAGGATGTGGGTAAATTTGAAGAAAAAGCCATCGAGGGGTATTTCTTGGGTTATGCTTCTCCAAAGAAAAGCGTATTTAATTTTACTTCCGGTTGTGCTGAGGAGTGGTACCATGTAGACTGTCAAAAATACACCACACCTACTCAAGGGAAAGGTCCCGACTGGATGTTTGATTATGATGGTTTATTTAATTCATTTACTCCAACCACTGAACAACCAGATGAAGACCTGGTTAGGGCATATTTTGAAGATCAATTAGTAATTTCAAGATTTTCAAGTTCTAATGATGTTGTAACTCCAACTATTGCTCCAACTGAAGATCCTAGTAATGATACTCCAGCTTCATTTGATAATGTTTCTACTTCTTCTGATGATAATCAAGTTATTGAGCTTGACAGTGATGACTCATTTCATGAGCATGGAGAACATTACACTAACTTATTCGAGAATGTTGTTGTTCCTAAGAATCCTACGCTTAGGATTCATAATTATCATCCAACTGAAAGCATCATTAGGGAACTTGATGTGGGCGTGCAAACACGTCATCAAGTTGCTTCTTCGAGTGACAATAATGTATTGTGTGCTTATGCAGATTTACATTCGTCTGGAATTGTAAACGTTGCTAAATTCACTTGCTTTCTATCCCAAGTTGAGCCTATGACGCCTCGTATGGCACTTCAAGATCCTTCTTGGGTAGAAGCGATGCAAGAGGAACTGCAACAATTTTCATGTTTGGGTGTTTGGGATCTTATCGACAAACCCGCTCGAGTTAAGAAGCCTATTCCAACTAAGTGGGTATTTAAATGTAAAAAAGACGATCGTGGGGTGATCATGAGAAACAAGGCACGACTTGTAGTGCAAGGTTTCCATCAGCAAGAGGGTATAGATTACACTAAGGTATATGCTCCGGTTGCAAGATTGGAAGCTATACGAATCTTTCTGGCTTAAGCGGCTTACAAGAATATAAAAGTCTATCAAATGGATGTGAAAAGTGCTTTTCTCAACGGTGAACTAAACGAAGAAGTGTTTGTGTTACAGCCTCCTGGCTTTGAGGATCCTGATTATCCGGACCGAGTTTGTCGCTTAAACAAGGCCCTGTATGGTCTACATCAAGCCCCGAGAGCTTGGTATGGCACGCTTGCCGACCATCTGACTGATAACGGCTTCAAGTGAGGGACTGTTGACTACACTTTATTTTATAAAAACATTGGTGATGATCTTCTCCTCGTTCAGATATAATGTTTGTTGTTTGTTTATGTGCTAGGTACCAAGCTAGTCACCGAGTGACTCACCTGGCAGCGGACAAGCATATTCTTCAATATCTGAGGGGCAATCCAGACATCGGGTTATGGTACCCCAAGGACGATAATTTTGAACTTACCGCCTATTCTGACTCGGACTATGAAGGGTGCAAGATTAACTTCAAATCAACCTCAACAGGGTGTCAATTCTTAGAAAGCCGGCTTGTTTCCTGGCAGTGTAAAAAACAGACAACAGTCTCCACTTCAACCGCCGAAGCTGAATATGTTGCAGCCTCGAGTTGCTGTTCCCAGGTTTTGTGGATACAACAACATCTTCACGACTATGGTTTGAAATTTCTTACTATTCCCATTTTAATTGATAACTCTGATGCCATTAGCATCACCAAAAATCCCGTACAACATTCTAAAATGAAACATATCGAAAATCGATATCATTTCATATGGGATTGTTTTGAAAAGAAACTGATTGACCTTGAGAAAGTACAAACCGATTTTCAAAAATCCGATCTATTTACCAAAGCATTTGACAAAACGCGTTTTAATTTTCTGCTTGGTTTAAATGGATTAAAAACCCTTGTTGATATCCTGAAACAAGGATGATTATCTTTATTTTTGGTTTATTTTTTATTTTATTTTAAATTTTTCTTTTGGTTTTGGTTTTTAGGGGGTGAAAACTAGAAAATACAAAAATATTGTGCTTTTTGTATGTATAGAGAAAACCCAAAAACATTAAAAAATTTGAAAAATCAAAAATATTGTGTTTTCTTGTCTTTAATGCTTTTCTTTAAAAATATTTTGAAAATCCAAAAAAATTTGAAAATCGTGAAAAAAACCAAAAATAATGTGTTTTCAGTTTGTACTGAAAAATCCGAAAAATCAAAAAGATTGTGAAGTTTTATTTTATTTATAAGAAAATTGAAAAAGACAAAAAGATTGTGTTTTTAAGTATGTAAAGAGAAAATCCAAAAAGATTTTTGCATACATTTGCTGAAAATTATGTCAAATACCTACATTTGAAGGACATATACTTGTATATGTTTGGTCCTGATTATTTCTTGTCAATTTTCGGGATAGCCATTTACCTGATGTTTTTGAGGCGTTTGTTATGAGTTTTTACTTCATTTTTTCGCTGAAAACTATGTCGGTTATTAAGTTTGTGGAACATGTTTGCAAGTATTGGTCCTGTTATCTACTTATAGATTGATAGGATAGCCATTAATCTATAGACTGAAAGTAACTGGGGAGATTGAATTTATTTTTATGCTCCTCAAAATTTTGAGTTTTTGAAGCAAAAAAGAAAATTGATAGTACATTGATTGTTTGACCCCAAGTCCAGTAAGAAATAAGCTTAAAAGATTGAGTGCTTAAAATCCGATGTTAGTATACAATTGTTCCTCCCTTGCGTGCGTCTCAATACCAATAAGAACCGGACCCCAGGGGACACAATGTATGTAAGCCGACAGATGGACTCGTGCATACTCACTCACAGTAAAGGAAATTTGATGCATTGCTCAAAGGTTCTAAAAACTTCAAAAATTTTTGATCAACACTATAATGGTTTAAGTCAAGTTGGGGTGATATGGAAAAAATTAAATTAAGCTTGAACCGAGATTAGAGGCTGATAGTTTCCGACATTCTGTGCGCTAATTGAACCATTAATCATATCTCACAAAAACGCTTGATGGTTTGTTATAAGATTTAAGTGAACAATATCAATGACCGACTTAACACCAGTATCAATATCATTGAAATATAAAAATGTGATGGAAGGACAATCTAGTCAACATGATTCTCTGCTCAAACTCAATAAAAATCCAAAAATATGTACTGCTTTTGAAAAATTATGCAAAAACACAAAAACATTTTATGTTCTATGCTTTTATTTTCGGATATTTTTCTTGTAAATATTTTACTTTAAAAGTACAAAATACCAAAAAGATTTTGCTTTTTCGGTTTACATATTATTTAATTCTTTTAAGTTAAGTGTCTCAAAATGTAAAACACGTTAAGGTATTTGATCATCGAGATATGGGATCTCGTTGATTTATTTAAGTTACAATAATTGGTATCAATATTTATATTTATTCCTTTAATTAATTATTCTTTTATTTAATTAATTGATTATATTTATTTATTTAATTTAAAATTACATAAAGTAATTCGTTAAATATGATTCTTTAAATAACGAATTAAAGTCATTTATAACGAATTGAGCTCCAATTCGTTAATGTAATTCGCTTACGCCACTCTGTAACGAATGACTTCTAATTCGCTAACAATTTTAACGAATTAGTTGTAATTCGTTATGCGACGTGTTTATTTAAGATAACCAATCGCCTGATTCGTTATTTCTAAATTCAAACGATTCAGATGATTCGTTACCTTGTAAATTGTGTCGTATCAGACTATATAGGGATTCGTGAAGGCGATTCGTCATCACTAGTCACTTTCTTCTTCTCCTTCCATGTAAACTGGCAAAATTGTTCAAAAATTTTTGATCATCATTATACCGTGTTTTGATCATATATTCTGAATCGTAAGGTAGTGACGTTCATATCGTAATGTTTTTCGTCAAATTTGATGAATGATTGCAGGGTTAATTTGATGATTTTGCTATCGGGTTTTATACATTTATTAAATCCTTAATTTAACCAACTTATACCAAGTTTTGGAACAACTTATCATTACCATTCTAATGGCGATGTGATTCCGAGATCCTTGTGATCATTCATTTGGTCTTATGTTGTCGATTATGGTGTAATTGATCTCAGAATTCCAATCTTGACTTTTATTGTTCTTGGTGATTTTGACATTGACCAAATTAGTCAAACATTAAGCTTTTAAGGGCCATTCGTTATTGTTTAACGAATTGGAACTCATTCGTGTCCAATTCGTTATACTAGTCACACGAATCAGGATAACAAATCATTATTTATAACAAATTAGATTTTCATTCGTTATTTATAACGAATTAGCCTTTAATTCGTTAACCTTTATTCTTGATTCTTAGTCCTAATTCGTTAATTATTTACTTGATAGCGAAGTAGCTTGTTCGCTATAACAAATCACCATTTGTTATAACGAATTAGAATTATTTAACGAATGACATTTTATATACTTTTAAGTTTTAATATAATATTTATTTTTTAAAATATTATATTAATTAAATGTTAATATATTAGTTAAATTTTATACTTTTAATTATATGGTATGATTATTATTTATCGTCACTAATTCTCGAGTTTGTTTATATAGTGCAATGACCGATAACATAGATCAGGATCCTCTTGTTGCTGATCCACAACAACAGCAACAGCAACAGCAGCAACAGCAACAGCAGCAACAGCAACAGCAACAACAACAACAACAGCAACTACAACAGCAACTACAACAACAACAGCAACTACAGCAACAACAACAACAACAAGATATGACATTGCTTGCATATGACAAAAAGCATAACATTTGTGCTTTTGTCGGTACGAATTTTGCAGATGAAGACGTATTTGGAGATATAATGATGTTTCTTAGATGCTCGGCTATTCATTATGCTGTGACTGCACGCCTGAAAGTCTACATCAGTATTATACGTCAGTTTTAGAACACTGCTAGGTATATTGAAGCCAACAACCACATTGAGGCTATGATCAATCGAACACCTATTACTATTGACACTAATGTTATTCGAAGGGTGCTTCGATTTGGAGACACTGTTGATAATCCTTGTGAGTTTGGCAAAGGATTGATCAGGGGTCTATTTCGTCGAGTATTCTATGGTGGTGACCTTGAAGCTTCTATGTATAACAAGAATGGATTATGTCCCACTTATAAGTATTTATTGCACGTATTAATCCATTGCCTAGGAGGACGTAAAGTTGGCTTCGATGAATGTCAGATTATGTTACAATCGGCATTTGTTGCATTGATTCTGAACAAGCCATTCAACTTCACTGAGCTGATTTTCTATCACCTTAAGGAACAATGCCTTACGGTGATTCAACGTAAGAAGTTCCTGATGTATCCTTGATTTCTTCAGCTGATCATTCATGATTTGATTCCAAATTTGGTTATTGATCAAACTTTAGTAGATGATGTATTACCACTTGAGAATATGTCTTCTGACACTGTACGCAGGATGAAGTATATAGGAAAGATCCTCCACAGAACAAACGATTGATTGGTCATCTGGTTAATCCATATTATGTATGTCCTCACGATGATCGTTGGATCCACAATGACTCAGATTCTGAGCATGAGGAAGGAACAGGTGAGAACGAGGGTGATGATAATGATGATGATGGTGGTAATGGTGGTAATGGTGGTGATGGTGACGCTCCAGCTCAACAACAAGCTGCGGTTAAGGCTGCTTTAGCTACTACTATAGCTGCTCAACGTGAAAGGAAAGGGAAAGCATTGGTTGGTGATGGGTCGTCTAAGCGACGTGTGTCAGCTGGTGCTGGCATCTCATTTGGAATTCAACCTCCAAGGTCATCCATTCCTCAAAGACCGGCGGTGCCGCTTACTACTAGCACCCCGGAATTAACTTTGACGACCACGCTTACGTCGGATCCTAGGCTTGGCATGATTCTGCAATCAGTCTTATCTTCTTTTCCAAGTGCCACTGCAGCAACATCGGCGGTTTCTCGAACACCGATGATGATGCCTACACCACCAATGGATATTTCATTTATGAGGCTCAGTCATCCTCAAGGTCCAGTTCAACCTATCCCTCCCTCATTTCATGCAATGGCTCAGGATCAACAGACGAATATGCTTTTGAGTTTACGTCATCTTTATGAAAATCAAATGTCTGCTGTTCGTCTGAATCAAGAGCGCTTAATGGAGAATCAGAAGAAGCTGCTAAGTTATGTTTCTTGCAGCTGTCATGCAAGGACGACGCACTGAAAAAGCTTAAGAATGATGATGAAGATCCTGATGCGTTGGGTACTGGAGGAAGTGAGCCAAAACAAACTCACGGCTCATCCTCTGGTGCTGGTACGAGTGCTGTCGGTGACGCGGGAAAGCAGATAATTTTCTATCGTGATTATACAGCTGCTAAACCCATTGAGATGATCAAGGCTGTTACGGTCATCTTTGTTAATGGTACGGGGGTGGTTAGAAGTATTGTGAATGCGGATGAGATTGAGGCGAGACAGTTTGTTGAGAAGTCCCTAACACGAGAGCAGATCTGCATACTGCTTGGTCTGAATGATGATGAGTTAACCGTGTTAGAGGCTGAGGACGATGTGGAGGTCGAGAACGATGAAGAGATCTTAAATGAACCAACTATTGAGGTCAAAACATCCTTTATTTATGAAGACGAGGAGGTGGAGATTGAGGACATGACTACTGAGGAATACCCTGACTTATTTCAACACACTAATGTTGATCAGGGTGCTCCAATATTTAATGAAGAAATTGTCAAAGCAGCTGAGGATCATCTGGAAAAAGTATCAAAAGGCAAGACTGTTGTCGATACAAGATTTGATCTAAAGTGAGATCCGACTGATGCTGTTATTCAGAGTTGGTTCGCGTATCGGAGCAAGAAAGCTTGTAAGATTATTGATGCATACCGATATGTGGACAAAGAGCAGAAAGTAGAAGCTGTCGCTCGCGCTCAAGCAAATCAGATGACATCTTTCAATGCCTTATCTAAAGTGCGAGGTGACATTATTTCATGGCTTTATGATTCCGATTTAATGGTCTGTATTATCAAATGGGAAAACGGCATTCAGTATTATGAAAAGATTACCGATGTTCTCTCATTACCGCGTTGGGAAGTTCGTACCCTCGCGTGTCGACCTTTCATGAACCGTGGGAGAAATCGACATGCAGATTGGTTTCATCAACATCTGTTGTTCGAGGTCAACCATGGATTTAAATTTTTCAAGCCGCAGGTTCCAACTCGCAAGCGTATTGATGAGATTGATCCAAGGACGGGTTGGAGGAAGTTGTTACTTAAGGTAAAGCCGCCAAAGACAATGAAGCATGTACCAGTGAAGATGCTGAATCAACACATGTATTTATCCTTCAACCGCTGGTACTACGACAACCGAACTGGCGAAGCCGTTATTGTGTTGGGTAAGGGCTTAAAGACCGAGCTGATAAAGATCATTGATCCGATGTGGATCGTGAACTTAACAGAGACCGCCTAACAGAGACCGACAATGACGTGTTGTTCAAGAATAAGATATTAATGGAGCTTCGTAAAGACAATGATCGAGCGATGCAATTTCAATGCGTTGTTCGTGTGTGTCATGAACATGGTATTCACAGCTGCAGAGATTGGCAGACCAAACGTTTCAAATAATTTAAAGACAAAGAGCTCAAGACGAGGGGGTGTCTGTTAGTACACGGTTTTGCGTCTCGAGTCTTTGTAATTATCGTTTTGTATTTATCGTTTATTTAATGTAATATTTATTATTATATTATGTTAGTTCGTTAGAGGAACAGTCTAGTTCGTTAAGGATGTTTAACGAACTAGACCTTAAGTTAAGTTCCCTCCTGATTCGTTAAGGATGTTTAACGAATCAGGGGGTGGTTCGTTATTAAATGTAATGTAACGAAGCAGAAGGCTAGTTCGTTACGGAATGTGTAATGAACTAGACCTGTCTTCTATATATAGTGGGTTCATCCACTGTTTAATTTAAGTTTTGACTTAATCTATTGAATCGTTGTCCAAGTCTCTTCTCATTCAAAGCTTCAACTAAGTATCCGATTCCATATTATATATATACACATACAATACAACTAATACTAATATATACGTACATAAGATATAATCATTAAGAGTAACAATGAACTAGATCCGTTAATAGTTTATTAAGCTTTAGATCTGAGATCTATAGGCTTTCACAAAAGATAAGCAGGTTAAGTATATAATATGTGTCTTCGAATGCGTATGTATAAGTATGTTAATGTATTGTATGTTACCTGATTAATTAGAACTCACTCAGCGTAGCTGACTTTTAGTATTCACGTAGGTAAATAGATTGAAGCAGCTGGCTTGAGAGAGGGACACATGGCATGATTTGAAGGGACTAGCATCCAATGAAGATTTTCCATGATGTTTTAATAAGCTACTTTATGTTATGTTTTAAAGACAAGTTTTAAACGTTTGTAATGAATAGTTGACTTTAATTTATTCCGTAAAAGTTTTAATTAACTCTGATATTTAGAACTGTGTTTATGAGTAAATCCAACGCCAAAGTAGGGCATCGGGACCGGGGCCTTATAGAATCAGGCTTTGGCTACTGAGACATTATTAATGAGTTATGCTAGAATCAATGATGGACCTCTCTAAATGCTAGAATTAACATATAAGCAAGTAAGCAAATAGCAAATAATCATTTAATCGATCAATACACAATATTCACAGTTTGCTAGTTGTGTATAGTATGTAATATGTAAAGTATGAATAGGTACGCATAAGTCCCCAAAATATTTTTAAAAAGCAGTAAAATAGGAGAGTGATTACTCACCTTATTAGGTAAGCAAGTTTAATGATAATAAGAATGAAAGCAAGAAACTTGAACTTTAACGTGCTAACTGAGCCGACATGAATGGACCTGAAACTTGGAGACAATTAAGTATAATTAAAACCGAGAATAATGCCATTGGAATCAGGTTAAACATATGTGTAAAACTCAAGTTATGGGATTTTTAAGATTTAAATGAGCTAGTACTATTCAGAATCGGAACTTCGAGTCGGGATTCGGGTTCTGACTAGTGTACTCAAAATTCAATGATGAACAAAAAAGTCTTATGGACCGAACGCTATTTTTGACCAGAAGACAGAGAAATTGATTAGTCAAAGTATTTAACTATTATGCCCTTAACGGGTCGGGATCAAATTAACCACTGATATTCCCGCAAATATGAGAAATTGATTGAAATATTTTGGTAATAGATAAAAACCTATGGAAACTCAAAAGACAACTTACCCAAACAAAGATTAAAACTATGAGAAAATTCATGGTCAAACGTTCTTGAACTTGAAAGTAAACGAAGCAAGTATGAACTTGATTAATCCTTGAGAAATTGATAAAGGATGAAGGAAATTTCGTGGGTTTATGAAATGGACTGTTGACTACAAGAGAATTATGGTTTAAGGTTGGGTTTTGATTAATCGTTTATTTGGTAAACACTTGATTAAAGTTATAGATTAACACAATTATGATGAAATCGGCTCAAAATAAACCTAAGGATTCTGAATTGTTCAGCAAGAAATGTTAGTGCACGGTTTTGCGTCTTGAGTCTTTGTAATTATCGTTAACGTTATGTTTATTGTTTAATGTAATAATTAGTTAAATTATTATCTAGTTCGTTAGGTTTAAAGTCTAGTTCGTTAGAAAATGTTAGCGAACTAAGACATTAAGTGTATTCCCTCCTGATTCGTTAGAGGATGTTAACAATCAGGGGGTGTTTCATCTAAATTAATGTATGTAACGAAGCAGTGTCTGGTTCGCTAGGGATGTTAGCGAACCAGACCTCCTTCTATATATAGTGAACATTGTTCACTGTTAATTTAAGTTTAGAGAGTTAGTTGTCGAATCTATGTCCAATCGTTCTCTCAATCTTCAAACTAATATTTTACGAATTACTAGTATACATATACTGATAATATATAAACACATACAACACAAAATCTTTAGTAATTATGAGCTAGATCTATATAAACGTATTAATCGATTATCCACAGATCTGAGATCTGTTAGTGTTATAGTTATCGGATTAACAAGTGGTATCAGAGCTTTCGGGGCTCAATTACACTTGATTTGGTGTTTCTTTAGAGTTTAAATGCGTAATTAGTTAATATGTTCTGTTTTGGTTAAATTTGAATCAATTTATGGATAATTGATTAATTTATAATTGGTTTGGATTGGAATTGAGGTGTTTGATGTATTGGGAAGGTTCTGTGAATTGGAATTGAGTTTGAATTGGTTTTGTGTGGATTGATTTTGGTTTTGGTTTATGTCCAAAACAGAGATCGGTTTTTGGTATAATTGAATTCGAGGAATGCAGTAATTGGTTACGAGATTCGGTGTTTTGGATTCGCAATTGGTTTGCGAGTTGATTGATAGGTTATTTGTGTGATTTTGTTAAGAATTGAGGTTGTATTACAAATTTATGTATTTTGGGTTTCTGGGTTTAGTGTTCATCATTTCCAGATTTCTGGAATTTCTCGTTGAAGATTTGAAGATTCATGATGAATATGATTCGTTCTATTGATTCGCTATCTTGTTTACCTTGATTCATTCATCAAATTTGTTAATTTGTTATCCATTTCAGGTAATTCGTTAGCCCGTTTGTGTGAGTTGTTAATTCGTGTTATCTAATTCGTCAATTGGATAAACTGATTCGTGTGACACGTGTCCACTTTGGGATTTGTGTCATAACAACCTTTGCCACGTGGCATAAGGTGTCAGAGTTTGTTACAAATGGTTGTAACAACTTGATTCGTTATAGTTGATTCGCTATCAACTGTAGCTGGTTCGTTATCTCATTTCGCTAAGTTTTTCTTGGTGATTCGCTACTGATTAACTTTTAATTCGCTAAGCTAATTCTTGTGACTTGCTTAGTTAATTCGTTAGTCTGAATTTTTAATTCGTTAATCTTCTGGTTCGTTGGTTGATTCGTTAAACTCAATTGTGATTCGTTGACTGATCAATCTTAACTTCGTTAAGATTTGATTCGTTCACTGTTCACTACAACTATTCACAGTTCGCTACAACTGTTCACAGTTTGTTAAACCTTATTTGTTGTTTGATCCGTTACGCCCTTGAATTTTAAAACTTGTCAAAGATGGCCGGTATGTATGCATTAGCGTCTCAAAATATGTTGATGTAACAAATGTTACAACTTGATACCGAGATAGGTTCACATTCGAAATGTCCAAGATTGATGAAGTTCAGTGACTTTGCCAAGTGGGAACCTCGGTTTTGTGCCCATTTAGGATCAATTCATCCTGATTGTTCATACTGATTAGATGAAGTCTATACTGTACCTATGATTGGAGATGAGACTATAGGTTATACACCTAAAGCCATTTCTCAATATTCAGTTGAAGAAAAGAAAGCACTAGAGATCGAGACAAAAGCTTATTCTACTCTAACCATGGCTTTGCCTGAGAATATTTTTCACCAAGTGGGTAGTATAAAAATATGTGCTTATTTGTTTCAACATATTCGAATGAGAAGTATGGGGAACATGGCTGAAAGCAAAAAGGTGATGCTTAAGTTTCAATTCAGAAACTTTAATTTATTGAAAGGTGAGACAGTTGAAGAAATGACTACGAGATTCAATCACTTGATTGCTGAGATGGACAAGATGAAATTAGATGTCTCTGAGAGGGATAAAATTGATACTATTAAAAGTGTACTTCCAAGTTCTTATTCCACATTCTTAATGGTTCTTAAGGAGAATAATTATTTCTTGAATAAAGATTTGACTGCTATTGAATTCTTACAAAAGATTGAAGCTAGGGAATATGATCTTAAGTGCCAGAATTCTTCTAAGGAAAGTCAAGATCCTTCTTTATATGGTGGTAGTATGCCTCTAAGTTCAACTATTTCTTCACTAACTGCTTTCCTTACTCAAGCTGCAAGTGAGAATGCTACTACAATGTATAGTAATCCACGAGCCTGCTTCTACACAGCTAGAAATCCTTGATCTTCTGGTATCTCTGGTTCATCTGGAGGATCAGGAACTTCATCATCTACAAGTCAATTCTCATCTCAAACTAATGTAAACATAAAGGAAGTTGAACAAAAATTTGCATTTTTGTCTGCCTTTATGTCTTCTTACGAGAATTTGGTGAGTAGCAAGATTGCGACAAGTGATTTAACCGATGAAGACTATGATCAAATTGATCCCGATGATCTTGAACTCATGGATTTAAAGTGGAACATGGCAATGATTGTTCGTAAGGTAAAAAGATTTATGCAAAGGACCGGAAAAGATCTTCCTGCTCTGAATAAGAAGTTGGGTTTTGACAAGTTGAAGGTAAAGTGTTATAATTGTCAAGAATTCGGACACTTTGCGAAAGAATACGACAAGCCAAAGAAGGAGTATACTGGTCCTCGTGGTCAAAATCAAAACTCTTCTACACCACGGGTCAATGATACTGAAAAGAAACCGTCTACTTCTGGGTCACATGCAGTGTTAGCTGATGGAGGTGATTGGTCACAACGACTATTGTGCAATGATAATCAAGCTAATCTAGCTATGTTTGGGTTTCCTGAATACACACAAGATATAAGTGGAAGTGAAGTTTCTTCTGACGCTGAAACTGAGTCTGAATCTGATAATCAAAGTGAAAAGCTTCCAACTAGCTTTGCTTGTATGGCTAAGATCAGTGATTCTGCTACATCTGCTTGCATGGCCAAACAAAGCGAGGTTAGTAATTCAAATTCTAAATTATCATGTGTTGATTGTGAGTATAATAAGTCAAAGATAGACTCATTAAAACATCAAAATGATAATCTGTTAAAAGAGATTGTGTCTTTAAAAGATACTTATAGGCAATCCTTGACCTCTCAAATCAACTCGAGAGAGAAAATTGAGGCATTGACTATAAGCAATCATGATCTTAAAGCAGAGTTATCTGTGAAAATGACAATCATGACCAAAAGTTTCAAGAAATCTTGAAACAACGTTAAAAAATAACTGAACTTGAAAATGAGGTTCTTGAGTTGAAGAACAAATTGGGTAAATTTCGAAACTCCTCGTTTTTGGGTAAAACAACCATCTGGAAAACAAAAGGATTCAAAGAAAGGTATAGGTTTTGTTGAAATTCCACCACCATTTCACAATGATTATAAAATTAATCCTTTTGCTCCAACTGAAGAAGATGTTATTCTTAAAAGGCCTGTGATTTCAAAAAATTCTAAACAAAGTAAACCTCATGTTAATTCTAAAACTGTTAAAGCCCAGTCTGTTTCTCAGAACCCTCATGTTCACAGCAACAAAGTTTTTGTTGAAAATGTTGACAAAGTTATTATCGAGGATGTGTTTGAACCTGAGATTATACACAAGAACAAGAACATTCCAAGTTCTAATCACATACTGTGTGAACCTCATGAATTTGAGGAGGCTGTGTATGGTTCGCACACAGCTAAGATGAAGCAAGATGTGTTTGTTAAACTGGTGAAGGCTAAGAAACCAGAAAAACCCAAAATTTCTAATGAGGATTTGTTGCGTTTTATAAATCCTAATGCAATTAAGCCGTCATCTGCTCGTTTTTTTAAGTTAAATGGGATGGATACTATGTTCACTGAAAAAGACATTCCTCTTAGTATCATTAAACCTGAACTGATTGAGAGTGTGTTTTACAATGAAACTTCCAAAGTTCGTGAACTTGAACGTCAATATGCTCAAGCGAAAACATCAGTTTCATCAGATCCAATGACAAGCGCAAAGCAAGTTTTAAAACAAGCTAAGCAAGTTAAATTTGTAAAGTCAATCGGAACTGACACCTTGAAAAGTTTTTCAAATTGTTCTAACTTAGATTTTTATTTGAAAAAGAAATCTGATTTATCTGATGATTTTGCTAAAAGCATGACTAAAAATGTGAGTCATCAATCATCCTCTGTGTCATATGCTCAAACAAATTCTCAACATCATCATGTTGATATGCGAAGTTGTTTTCTTTGCGGTTAACAAGGTCATGTAGTGAGAAATTGTAATCAACAGAACAACCAGAATCTTCATTCTTTTATCAAGGATCACTCGAAACCGATTCCGTTGGTAAAGGAGATTCTGAAACGACCTGTGTCGTATGCTGACGATACTCATATTATGTTTTCGAACATACATCCTCGAACAGTTGTTCATATGAATGAAACTCATGGTTCCGTTAAACCTAAGTTTATTCCTACTGAACCACTATACAAAAATATTAATTCAAATGTGGTTCAAGCTTCGTATCTAAGACGAAAGTCTAAGAAACCTGTAACTTATTCTCAAGTTGCTGAACAACAATTGAATGCAACTAAGGTTAACTTTTCTCAAGAAAACCAAAAGGTGCCCAAGACTGAGGCCTGGGCTGCCTTTTTGAACTAATTATTTTCTTTGGTGTGTAGGGTACATCCAAGACCATTTCTGGTGAAAACTGGATTATGGACAGTGGATGTTCTCGTCATATTACAAGAAATCTCAATCTCTTATCAAATGTGAGAAATATTCAAGGAGGTTATGTGGCTTTTGCTTGGAATTCTGGGGGTATGATTACACAGGAAGGTGATGTTTCGAATGGGAAGATTACATTTGAGAAAGTTAACTATTGTGATAAAGTGGACCATAATTTATTGAGTGTGTCGCAAATCTGTGATAAGAAATACACTACAGTATTTACAGATAAAGAGTGTCTTATTTTGAAACCGGGTTACGTGATTCCCAAGGACATGGTTGTCATGCGATCAACACGATCAAATGATATTTATGTCTTGAATATGAATTCTAAAGTATCTACATCGATCGAAACGTGTTTTGTCTCGAAAGCAACCGAGAAAGATGAACTATTTAATGGAAAACGATTTGGTAGAGGGGGTGTCGTTGAAAAATTTTAAGTTATCAGATCACTGTGTGGCTTGTAAAAGGGCAAACAGAAGAAGAAATCGCACCCATCTAAGATATTGAATTCCATTGATACTCCACTTGAACGACTTCATACGGATTTATTCGGTCCATTGAAACGTACGAGTATTTCTGAAGACCGGTATTGTCTAGTCGTGACTGATGATTATTCGAGATACTCATGGGTCTTGTTTATGAGTTCAAAAGATCAAATGCCTGTTTTGGTACAAAATCTTATCACTAAAATCGAATCACTTTACAAACAAAAGGTGAGGAGAATTCGAAGTGATAATGGAACTGAATTCAAAAACACTATATTGGATTTCTTTTGTGTTCAAAAGGGAATTCACCGTGAATATAGTGCACCTTATGTACCTCAACAAAATGGTGTTGCAGAACGAAAGAATAGAACCTTGATTGAAGCTGCAAGAACTATGCTCGCTGATTCTAAGCTTCCTGTCCAATTCGGGAATGAGGCAGTGAACACACCTTGTTACACGCTTAATCGGGTTTCGACTGTTAAACGAATCAAGAAGACAAGTTATGAGCTCTTGAATAATCGAAAGCCTAACTTAAAGTACCTTGAACCCTTTGGGTGTCCTTGTACAATTTTGAAGAAGGATGCGGGTAAATTTGAGGAAAAAGCGATCGAATGTTATTTCTTGGGGTATGCATCTCCAAAGAAAAGGGTATATAATTTTATATCTGGTTGTGTTGAGGAATGGTTCCATGTGGACTGTCAACGGTACACTACTCCTCCTCAAGGGAAAGGTCCCGATTGGATGTTTGACTACGATAGCTTACTTAATACAGTTACTCCATCAATCGATCATCCAGATGAAGATTTAGTCCGTGCTTATTTTGAAGAACATTTGGAAATTCCAAGATTTGCAAGTTCCAATAAAGTTGAAGCTCCATTTGTTGCTCCAACTGAAGAACCTGATCATAATTCTCTTGTTCATTATGATACTGCTTCGTCTTCATCTGATGATAATGCAATTGTGAATGAGGATAATGTTTCATCTTCTGAATTGGGTTGGTGCATGTTTTGTGACCGTCGCTATGCAATTCTGTTCAGCCGAAACGAAGTACGAAGTTTGAACAACTTCGCCATAGGCGAAGTTGTAACAACTTCTGCCATAGGCGAAGTTCTAACAACTTCGCCTTAGGCGAAGTTGTAACAACTTCGCCTACTGGCCCAAGCCCAAGCCCGTGAAGTTGTGATTATATATATCGGCTGTGTCTTGTTTAGGTTGGTAATCCAGAAAGTTGAGTGAGTTTAGTGATCAGTTTATTTGTCTAGAGAGAAACCAAGAGTGAGAGTCGTGTGGGACGGCCCAAGGTAGAGCTCACCTCGGGTCGGCCGTCATTTGTTTTCATGTTTGGTATGTAAGTGTTTTGATTATTATATAAATGATCTGTAGATGTGTTTATCCCATTCGTGTGTTTGTTCGTGTGTTTGTATGTGTGTAATCGTGTTCTTCGTCTTCTACACCAATAAACGAGTCTAGGAGGATTCCGCACTCTTAGACATCGTGCGGATCTCGTATCGATCAGCGACGCCCCGGGGGGACTTACAAGTGGTATCAGAGCCTTAGGCTCTTATGCTATGGTTCGAGATCTGCGGTTTGGTGTTTCTGGCACGTTTCTGATGCGTTTCTGGCCGAACAGCTGCTACAGGCGAAGTTATGGGGTTCAGGCGAAGTTGCCGCTACTGTTTGTAGGGTTTCGGCGAAGATATAAGGTTAAGCGAAGTTATCCACAACTTCGCCTACCTCATAAGTTCGCTTATCAGTCAGGCGATGTTATGGACAGGCGAAGTTATTGACAGGCGAAGTTTTAGCCGGGCGAAGTTATAGCCAGGCGAAGTTATGGACAGGCGAAGTTGACTTTAGGCGAAGTTAACGAAAAAAAAAAAGAGTGTTTTGGAGTTTTCGTCTGTATGGCCAGGTGTACACGATTATTGTGAGACCGGAGATGTTGTTCCGTCAACAAGTGAAACTTGTTATCTCTGGGTCTTACGTGTGAACAATACGTGTCAACTCTGGATATGGAGTTGAATTTGTGAATGGGATATTGATTGAAACTGGATATTGACACATATTTGGGTGTTTGTGGGCAATGAAATTGTTGTTGTTCGAGGTTGACCAACTGAAGAAAGTTAAATTGAACTGAAGGTTTTCGTCATTACTGGATTGCGGTCAGAGCATATTATTTATGTTATTTTCAAGGCGTTCGAGAATTGGATCCTGAAACATGATGCTTATTTATTGAAGTGAAAATTCTGGAACAAGTTGGATTTAATCGGGAATTAAAGTGTTTATGTTCTTGATCGTTATCCCTGGTGAGTGAAGATGCTTCGGATTAATTAATGGTCATGTGTGTTAGATTCTGTCAAGGTGGTTTTGTGATGAAATTGATCACTTGATGTTGAGTAGTTGAAGATTAAACCTTATCGTATGCCGACGTGTTGGTGAAGTTGTGGAGGGAGCCCAACTTCACGTGTTGGTGAAGTCAGAAGGACTCACGTGATTGGTTTAGATGATTAATTAGGCACGGGGATGCATGCATTTCAAAGACCTCAATCTATTTAGTCGGAGAAGCTTACACTGAAGGGGAGATCTGATATGGAAGACGTTGGGTGATTGGTAGATTTGTGAAGCTACATGACAGTTTCAGACACGGCTGGTTGAAGGGCAAACAGAAGATCATCAGTTAAGAGGGAGTCTGTTGGTGCATGTTTTGTAACAGATGATCTTTTGTGTTTGTTAGAATTGAGAGCAACGGTCAAAGGGGAGTCTGTTGGTGCATGTTTTGTGACCGTCGCTATGCAATTCTGTTCAGCCGAAATGAAGTACGAAGTTTGAACAACTTCGCCATAGGCGAAGTTGTAACAACTTCGCCATAGGCGAAGTTGTAACAACTTCGCCATAGGCGAAGTTGTAACAACTTCTGCCATAGGCGAAGTTGTAACAACTTCGCCTTAGGCGAAGTTGTAACAACTTTGCCTACTGGCCCAAGCCCAAGCCCGTGAAGTTGTGATTATATATATCGGCTGTGTCTTGTTTAGGTTGGTAATCCAGAAAGTTGAGTGAGTTTAGTGATCAGTTTATTTGTCTAGAGAGAAACCAAGAGTGAGAGTCGTGTGGGACGGCCCGAGGTAGAGCTCACCTCGGGTCGGCCGTCATTTGTTTTCATGTTTGGTATGTAAGTGTTTTGATTATTATATAAATGATCTGCAGATGTGTTTATCCCATTCGTGTGTTTGTTCGTGTGTTTGTATGTGTGTAATCGTGTTCTTCGTCTTCTACACCAATAAACGAGTCTAGGAGGATTCCGCACTCTTAGACATCATGCGGATCTCGTATCGATCGGCGACGCCCGGGGGGACTTACAGCCGGATCTACACGAGATATCTCGTTCTACGTAGGTGCGGAATCCCTACGTAAGACGTTACGAGCGTAGAAGACAAAATGATTAAACACGTTACAATAAACACAAACACGTTATATTGCAACCGTAACCACGTGATACAAAGATCACCAAATACAGACTCTCTCTAACTCGTTTTCTGAATAATGAACTCGTTGAATTGTAATTTCTAAGCCGTAACCTAGGACATATATATCACGACAACTTCGCCTGGCATGTTCAGGCGAAGTTGTCACTAACTTCGCTTGTCTAACAAGTTCGCCTATATCAGCGAACTTGTTAGCAACTTCGCTTACATACAAACTCAAATCCAAACGACTCGATTACAGACACTAGACACTGAACTACTGACATCATGTACCAACAAACTCCCCCTTGGCAGTAGCTTCATCTCTTTATCTTCAAGCACGTGTCTTGTAATCTTCAACGACCTTGCATCTTCATCTTCAAGCATGAACTCCTTCGCGTACACAAACTGATACAATTCTTTGATATTTCTTCGCTTCGTCTTTCCAAGCAGGAATATAAAAGATTTTCTTCTCATTCAGTACCTGCAGATCAGCTTGCGATAAGTTCACTAGATGCATCGGATCATAAACTCTTAGCAGCTCTTGTTCATCTTCGTCTTCCATCACTGCTTCGGCTGTTTCACAATCAACATACCACCACTTTAGATCTTTGAGCACATCCTTGGGCATCTGTTTCATCGGCACTTCTTTAAGGCACCTGATCGGCTTATACTTCATAATCATCCAAGGTTTACCATCTGCTCTCAATCCACGATCTTTGTCTTCGATAAGTTTTCTCTTTTGTGGTTTCAACAGCTCAAACTTCTTCTCTATTATACTTTCCTTCCAAACAATCTTCCCAATAACTCTAGCCATATTATCATCACTTCGGTTTATCAATCCCAATCTGGCTAAGTCTTTCACTTCACATTCTGGCAGTGTATTCAACGATCTTAAAAGTCTTTTGAAGAACTGAACACCATCATATCTCTTAATCAAGAAGAGCCTCAACTGCTCATCGTATATCCAGCAAATAATCCCCTTTCTCGCTTCAGCATAGCCTCTAATGTTGTAACTCTTCTTAAACATTGTAGGGACCGCTGGTTTCTTCGTTTTGACGAACCACTGAGCATAGCCTTCTTTCCATCTAGGCTGCTCTTCCCATTCAGTCTCATCATTCCCAATCTCTTGACTCATATCTGCCTTATCGACTTGCGGTATCTCATGCTCCACATTCTCCTCTACTATCTCTCCCTCTTCAATATCATTATCAATCACTATCTCTGCACCAATCTTCTCTATCTCATCACTCGATAGTACATCATCATCACCAACCAACTCATCATCCATCTCCTCTACGTCCACTACCACCACATCATCATCACCAGCTGCAGTTGTCGACTCCCCCTGAGTTATGGAAGTTCCAAGAGCTTGATCAGTTCTTGGCAACTCACCACCTGCATCTTTCGACGCATTGGGATCATCGTCTCTATCATTTCGTCTCTTGGTCCTCAACTTATCGCCTTTACAGCTCGTCTCCCCCTGAGATGCCAAGAACTCCTTCAGAGCATCTATGATTTTTCCATGTTCTACCAGCAGGGACGACTGCATCTGATTCTCTGCAACTAGGCGTTGAATAGCCTGGGTCTGGATAAGATTTATCCTTAACTGTTCTGCCACGACCCGTTCAAGTGCTGCCATTCTTTCTGAGTCTGATAAAGTTGCATCGAAATCAAACCTCAGATGTGATATATCTTGAGTGTACTGAGAAGGGATTTCCGATGTAACCGGGACCTCAGAAGTAGGCAAAGACGTAACCACAGGTGGTATCGTCACCGATAACCCTGCAGTGGCCACAACCGTTGACTCAATAAAGTGTGCCACGACCTCCGTTGGAGTAACAGTCGGCGGCGGCAACGAAACGATCTCCGGAGTCGGTAGTTGGAATGAAGTTGGTGGGAGGCCAAAGGCATATGAGGTAGCCACCACGGGAACGTCCGTGGCGCTTGGCCTTGTAACCTGTAATGATGAGGGAACCATTGTCATACCAGACAGTGCGGGTGGAGTGAAACGTACCACCCTCGAGCTCTCACCGGCTCCCGATCCTGCACCAGTCTGTTCCCTTCTTGATCTGCGTATTAACTGTTGTACCTCTTCCCCGTAATCTGACTCGCTATCATCATCAGTTCTCTTTCTTTTCCCATGAGTCCGTTCATGTGTTACCAAAATCCTTCTTGCCTCATCAGAACCAGCCACCGTAGCAGCTGTCCTAGTAACATTCACAGTCGACACAACAGAGACTTGCACATACTCCTCTGGATCAACCCTCTCCATGTCAAAAAATCCTTGACCGCCAAACTCTGCGTCAAGGTCAACGTTCTCCTTCGGTGACACAACAGGAGCAGCAGGTATAGCTTGAGGTGCTCCTGCCTGTTGTGGTGCCGGGTCCCGAAACTCGTCCCCACGAGCAGGCACATACCCCGGGTTGATTAAGTACCCAAATAGTGGAGTATGCCGAAGACGGAGCTCAGGTTTGCTCCTCGCACTGGAGGATCTGCATTGGGCAAAGATCCTTTGGCTCACACTTTCTACGTATCGGATTGGACGGCGCTGAGGTAGCATTGGAGCAACATGATTCAAGATCATTTGTAGGAATCTTGGATACATGATGAATCTCTCACGCGCCATCGCCCTTCTCTGACTATCAATCTCATAAAAGACCATCTGACTAAAGTTGTATCGCTTGTTGTAAGTCAGAGCAGTCATCGCCGACTGCATGGTCGCGCCCATGCCATCAGTGCCCGCCTTTCTCCCTGACATGCATACAATCATGACATGCATGAGAAAGCGCCACTGGTCAAGCAAAAACCCTTTCCTTCTCTGCGTATCCCCTAAGGGACCAGAGTATCCCATCCTCAAAAACGCTCCATCACGGAACGGAGCCACAAACTCTGTCGGGTCATCCCTCGTCTCATCTCCAAATCGTAAAGCCGCCCGGATCTGTTCAGAAGAGAACTGAACAATCTGATTGTTGACTGTTGCGAGCATCACTGGGGGCTCGACTCTACAGTCATATTCCACGGTCTGCCAAAAATCCTCAATGTTGGGCAAGGATATCGGCAGTGTTGTAGTGATCGCGTGGAATATACGCGAGCGTAGTAAGATTGTGATGATTTCGCGGAAATCATCAACTCCGCTCGCCTCCGGGTCTAATGTTATATACATGTTGTGACCCGTGAAGAACTGTCTCTGGTTATCACCTCCGTCGTCACCGCCTGCACCACCTACAGCAGCCATATCTGCATCAAACAGACTAAGTTAGATACACGTCAACGCAAATCACAAGTTAGCCTGTTACCATGAGCGAAGTTGTGATTTATTCTGTATAGGCGAAGTCAGAGGTGGGGCGAAGTTGGGAACAACTTCGCCTCAACTTGAACTTCGTCTGTTAACTGTTAAGTAAAAAGGTCCAGGCGAAGTTAATGATAACTCCGCCTAACCACAACATCGCCTCATAAACTGTTTCAAAATCTATAATCAGGTGAAGTTAAACCTCAGGCGAAGTTACGGATAATTTCGCCAAAACTGTAACTTGGCCGAATTCGAATCGGCAACAGTTAGGTTTATCGAACGACGTGTAGATGATGAAATTGGAGATCGAGGACTCCGTAACACATGATTTTATGAAGTTTTAGACGTTCAGGTATATTACGAACACGTAATAACAAGTTTGAAATCGGGTGTTTAAGGTTTCGAAAGACGAGGTCGATAATCGAGTCGAAACGACCGATGATTAACCTCAAAAACATTGATATTAGAACCCTACACACCTTTAATCGGATTAGAATCTGAAAAGAGAACACAGATTGATCGATGAAATATGATAAGTTCGCCGGTTGACAAGAAAGTTAAGTTCGCTGGTTTTTGAAATAATGATACTGTTTGACCTTAAAACTTCTTTATATAGGGTCAAAATTTGACAGGCGAAGTTATGGATAACTTCGCCTATTGCAGGCGAAGTTATGGATAAGTTCGCCTATATATGAAAATTTTCAAAACAAACCCCTATAATTTGAAATTAAGTTTTAAAAAACAACCTTTAAAGAATTAAATGATACGATTAAGACCAAGTAATCAGGTATAAAATCAAACAACTACATAAGCAGAAAAATTTTAAAAATAAAATACACGGGTTCAAATTTCAGTCTCGATAGGGACTACCATGTTTTAGAAAAGATCCGAACAGGAATCATACTAACTACGTGACTGTCACACAGATCCGTGTTTAGCTGTATTATGACATAAAGAAACAGGTTGTAAGCAGGTAAATAACTTAGAATGGTTTTCATCGTTTCTGTGATAAGGGTTAGGTTCAATTAAGCTCAAAATTTTAAATGGGCAACAACTCAGAGATTATGATACCTCCTATCTATTCTCAAAGAGTATTTGGCTTTCCCCAAGTCACCCCGAGTTGACCTCGACCCGTAGTGTCTGATTAAATAATAGGAACTCTTCGATCTTTGGACTCTTAATCCCGTTCTCTATCTTGCATCTTGATTGAGAAGTATAAATATTATGAACTCTAGAATGTCTCAAATTTTTCCCTTTTTTTTATGTATATACACAACTTCAGATAAACTACTGCAAGTCCCGAATCTGGATCACTGCAGTTTCTTGACACGCTATCTTCACGGGAATCAGAACACTCACGAGCTCGTGTATGACTGGGTAAACGCTTTTCTGCCTATCATTCGGAAAGATATATATGGAGACATGCACAACTCATAAGAAGTTTCCACATAAAATCGAGTAGATTTAGTTAGTATCACTTCTAATTTTACGCACCATAAAAAGCTACCATGACATACAATGACTGTTCTAAAGTCTTTTAGGCCTTATAACTTCACTAGTTAAGCACACTGAATCAGTATATCTATCACTTTCCAAGGTTGGATCAATTTTCTGTTAAACATTGTAAAGGTACTTCTTACAAAGTAGTAGACTTGAAAAATAATTTCATCTTCCGTAAAAAAATTTTTAACTTCAATCGCCCCGATCAAATTGAAGTTTTCAGGTAAACGGCTGTCCCGAAGATCCATGGATCAGCTGGACCGACCACATACAAGTATGTGTCCTTCTAACAAAGTATGATCGACCAATTTTCAGCGAAAGAATGAAAACACATCATAAACCGCCCCGGTCACTTTCAGTCATCTGGTTAATGGCTATCCTCATATTCTACAAGTAGAAATGAGGACCAAACATATCCGAAGACATGTCCTTCAAACTGAGGCAACCGGCATACTTCTAAGCGATAGTTACGTTTTTTTTTTTTTAAACAAAAACATAAAGCATGGTTACTCGGGATTGATCATCCCATTCAGCTCAACAAGGTTATGAAATCTTGTTTTGTCAAACGCTTTCGTAAACAAGTCAGCGAAATTATCTAGCGTATCAACCTTTTCGAGCTCAATCAGTTTCTTCTCAGCACAATCCCGTATAAAATGATGACGTATGTCAATGTGTTTAGTTTTACTGTGCTTAACGGGATTGTTAGTTACTGAGATAGCAGCAGTGTTATCAATGCAAATAGGAGTAAGAGTAAAATTCAGACCATAATCGCGCAACTGTTGTTGAATCCAAAGAACCTGGGAGCAGCAGTTGGATGCTGCCATATATTCTGCTTCACAGGTTAAAATTGCGACTGAGGTCTGCTTTTTGCATTGCCAGGACACTAGTCTGCCACCAAGAAACTGACGTTCACCAGTTGTAGACTTCCGACTCTGATTGCACCCTCCATAATTAGAATCTGTGTAGGCGACCAACTCCAAGTCTCCTCCTTTCGTGTACCACAACCCCAGCTTAGGCTTGCCTTTGAGATACCGTAGAATCCTCTTCGCACCCTTCAAGTGAGATTCCTTTGGGTTTGCCTGAAAGCGAGCACAAAGCCAAACAGCAAACATTATATCAGGCCTAGAAGCAGTTAAGTACATTAAAGAACCTATTATAGCCCGATATTGGGTTGGGTCCACGTCTGCATCGTTGTCTGACTCAGCACCCAATTTGTGGTTGACGCAGACCGGAGTATCGTATGGAGTGCTGTCCTCCATCTTGAAACGTTTGAGAACATCATGGACATACTTCGTCTGATGAATGAACATACCATCTTTCTTCTGATCAACCTGCACTCCTAAAAAGAAAGTTAGTTCACCCATAGCACTCATTTCAAATCTCTTCTTCATGACGGCTTCAAACTCCTGACACATGGCGACCTTTGATGCAGCAAAGATAATGTCGTCCACGTAGACTTGCACCAGTAGAAAGTCACTCCCTTTTCTCTTGAAGAACAATGTGCTATCAATCTTACCTCTTTCAAACTCATTATCAAGCAAGTAGTCGGATAACGTTGAGTACCAGGCACGAGGTGCCTGAAGTAGTCCATACAGTGCTTTACTTAGCTTGTACACGTGATCGGGAAAGTCAGGGTCAGGAAAACCCGGAGGTTGCTCAACGTACACAACCTCATCGACTTTACCATTTAGGAACGCACTCTTCACATCTAACTGAAAAACCTTCATCTCCTTATGAGCAGCAAATGCCAAAAACAGCCGAATGGCTTCCAATCTTGCCACAGGAGCAAACACCTCATTGTAATCAATCCCCTCTTGCTGATTAAAGCCTTTAACAACCAGCCTCGCCTTGTTCCTGATAACAATCCCTTTCTCATTTGAAGACCCATTTTGTGCCAATCGCATGCACATTCCTTGGTTTTGCAACCAAGTTCCATACCTCCATCTTCTTAAACTGGGCTAATTCTTCTTGCATGGCTTCGACCCACGAGCTGTCCTTGAGAGCCATTTGATAGTTCTTTGGTTCAATCTGGCTGATAAAGCAGGTGTACAAGCATTCGTTGATTATGCCTGATTCTTTAATGCTTGTGTAAACACAGGTGTGCTCATTCAAGCTTTGTCTTGTTTGTACACCATCGGACAGATCACCTATCACATTTTCCAGAGGATGATTCTTGTGAATTCTCATAGTCGAAACAGAACTGACATTCAGATTATCTTCCAAGTTCGAAGATAGCTCATCAATGTGTGATTGATGTTGAGAGTGAAACGGATTGATGAATTCCTCTTCAGTAGAGGCAGCAGGGGTATTGACAGCATTTGACGAGGAAGGCTGACATTCATCATACTGTGGTCGTTGCACCAAAGTGTCTTCCTCATCGCATATCATCTTCCTAGCCATTCTTTCCTCAACTTCTGCAAAATCCAAATAAGGCATGTTAAAAGATTTAAAAAGTCTATCATAGTCGAAAACCGCGGCGGGTCCCGTGCTTGGTTTTGGTGATTTGTAACTTGTGATATCAGTGTTACACACCACCTCAACCTTGCTGGTCGATGTATTAAAGACCCGTCTGTTGGGAGTCCCAACAACGTATCCGACTAAGATTCCTTCGTCGGCTACTTCACCAAATTTAGAATTGGTCTTTAATATCGAACACGGTGACCCGAATGGTTCAAGACCACTCAAGTTGGGCTTTCTCCCATGCATAAGTTCATAACATGTTTTATTTAATCTTTTAACAGTTAACACTCGATTAAGGATATAACAGGCTGTTGCAACAGCTTCAGCCCAGAACACCACAGGAAGTTTCGAATCAGCCAACATGGTTCTGGCTCCTTCAATTAAATTTCTGTTCTTCCTCTCAGCCACTCCATTTTGTTACGGTGTATACGGAGCGCTGTACTGGTGTTCAATCCCCTTCTGTAAGCAGAAGATCTCTATCTCATAGTTCTTGAACTCAGTCCCATTGTCACTTCTGATGTACTTAACCCTTTTTCCCATGATATTCTCAACCTTGGTAATCAAATTCTTTACCGTCTGAACAGTTTCATCCTTTGACTTCAGGAAATATACCCAGGAATATCGAGAGAAATCATCAGTGATCACCAAGCAGTAAGATGTTCCTCCTAGACTTTTTACATTCACTGGACCGAAGAGATCCATGTGAAATAGTTCTAGGGAACTGACTATAGAATTAATCTTCTTGGTGTGATGGTATTTCTTGTGTTGCTTTCCCTTCTTGCATGATAAGCATTGGTCTTCGAAGTTGAAATTCTTCAAGGGAACACCCAACACCAACCCATTCTTGACAATGTAGTTCATCTTCCGAAGATGAATATGCCCCATTCTCCTGTGCCATAATTCGGACTCCGATTCAGTCGCTTTCGACAAAAGACACGATTCTTCTGTGGCCATTTCAGTCGACCTCATGTCCATGATATACGTATTCTTCTCTCTTGGAGCCCTCATAACAATCCAATCCTCGGGTATCTTAAAACCAGGATGCAACACAATCGCCTCATTCTTGGTAAAATGCATGGTATAATCCTTGTCACAGATCTGCGAAACACTCAGCAGATTGTGCTTCAATTCTTCAACAAAGTTCACTTTCTCTAAAGTCATCTTTCCATTCGTCACAGTCCCAATTCCTGTGATCCTTCCACCGCTCTCTCCAGCGAAACTCACTCTTCCTCCTTGAACAGGTTTCCATTCGTGTAACAAATTCTTGTTACCCGTCATGTGCCGGGAACAGCCGCTATCCACAACCCATAGATTGTTGGCAGTCCTGTTCAACTGTTCCTGCACGTTAAAGCAGAGGGTTAAAATCTAGGGACCCAAGACCTCTTGGTCTTGGGTCGATACATCCCGTACTTTGGCTGTCCAAAGTTAGCATCAGAATAATTTCTGTAAGTCCTGAGCGGATACCTTCTTGGAGATTGACTATGAGGCCATCCAAACCATCATGAATTAAATGAATTATTACTTATGGTTTGGTTGTTAGCAGTGAAAAACTGAGATCTATTTCTTTGAAAACCTGAATTAGACCAATTTCTAAATTTTGATGGGTTTTCATTTTTTCCATTATATTGATTACTGTTTCTTTTCTCAGATTTTGAAGGCCTCACACCTCTGAATTTCTGCTTCAGAGGGCAATCAGCAATTAGGTGTCCTAATCGATTACATCTGAAACAACTCCTGTGTTCAATTTTCTTTTCCATAGTTGTTTTAGATGTTGAGGCTGTATTACTGCCCGTTTGTCTCACATAAGGTGGGACATACGGGTTTAGTGGAGATTTCTTTTCAGTTGTTTTATGTTTCTCCCCACTTTTTGGTAACACTGCCTCTTGTTTTGTCTCACTCGACTCGGAAGACTTGTCCGAGTTAGATGAGACAGGACTAGGCACAGAAATTTTCACATTAGACACAGGCTTACTCGTTTCGCATTTACTAACTTCTGGATCTTTAATAGTTACCTTAACCGGAACTGTCTGACTATAATCAACATCAACAGATTTCTGATTACTAGGATCATAAGTGTAATTATGATTGTAAGGTGGTGGAACTTCATGATAACCAATTCCTCCCCTTTTAACTGGGGAACCTTGATCACTAACGAGGTGATCAAGTATAGCGGTGGAATTTCTGAATTTCTCAAGTTTCCTGTTTAGTTCCACCACTCTCACCTGATGATCAGCTATCTGTTTATCCCTTTCAGCTATTAGTTTGGTTTTTTCTTCTAACACTTCATAGCTCAGATCAATTACTTTAATTTTTTCAGCTAGATTTGCTTTAAGACTTCTAATATCTTTTTCACTAGCTTTTATTTTTACTTTATAACTATTTTCTCTAGCTTTAGTGAAATGATGTTCTTCTTTTAAGGTTTTAGATTGAGCATCCAAACTATCATACTGATCAGTTATAGTTGTCAATTTTTCAGACAGATTTTCACACTTAGTGCAAGGGAGTTTAGTACTTACCTCGGTGAGCTGATCTTTCACATCTGCCATACAAGCTTCATTTTGATCCTCTGCCATGTAAGCTTCACTTTCGCCAGTCACTTCCTCAGTATCTGCAGTTTCGATATTCACCACATTTGCCTGTTCGAACACTTCTTCAACGTGCAAATTCCAGTTATATTCCCCATTCTGTCTGGAAATCATGGCTCTATTATCATTACCACCCCCATTCTGGTGTGTCGACCTGTTCTGACTACGTTCAACTCTCTCATTCATGCATTCCTTCGCAAAGTGGCCATTCTGCTGACAGTTGTAACAGCGCACCTTTGACTTGTCAAAACCCGGTCTCTCACCAACAAACTTCCTTCCTGTCTTCTTCATAAACCTCTTAACCCTTCTCACAATCATCGCCATCTGCCACTGCAGATCCATCTCTTCCAGATCATCAGTATCGATCTGATCATAATCTTCATCCAAAGTCGTAGGATCAACAATCTTACCCTGAATGTAATTTTCATACGAAGCAATGAAAGATGCATAGAGAGCAAACTCCTGTTCAGCAGATTTAACACTCATGGGCATCCTTGAGTAGTTGTTGTTCGAAACACTTGGGGTAAAACTACTCTTGGTTGCTTGAGGGTTAGAAGCATTTGATCCTCCAGCTACAAAGCATACATCTCCATTCATGTTGAGAGATACATGACCTTCATGTGTTGAGTTAGCGCCCGACTCTCCCTTTGAGTAGTAAGCAGACGAATCAGACTTCGAACTTGAACTTGTATTAACCTTGGCACCATACAATCCTGGATCTTGAACCTGATCAGTAGGTGTCTCTTTTTGAACCATGTTTAGTTCAAAAGTTCGTAGCTTGTTTACTGCCGTTTCCAAATCATAGTCGGCAAAGTCTTTGTCTTCTCTCATCAACACGGTGTACATCTCCCATTTCGGTGGGAGAGCATCAAGAAGCTTTTCACAATCTCATCTTCTTTGTAAGTAATCGAATAATTGCTGAGTTCTGTCATCAGATGATAATATCTAGTGATGATATCATCAAGTGATTCATTCTTCAGATACTTGAAGACCGAGAACTGGGTTTTAAGTAGTTTAATCTTTGAAGCACGGATTCCCACAGTACCCTCAAAACGGTTTTCAAGCGCTTCCCAAAGCTCTCTGGCAGTTTTGTACTTTCTGAAAGTGTGCAGAATCTCTTGTGGAAGAGCCATTGTAATTGCTGCATGAGCTTTGCTTTCGGCCTCATACATTTTCTTCTCTTCTTCTTCCATCTCTTTGTATTTCTTTATCTGATCACGACCCTCATACTCAGTAGTAGGTGGAATGTAACCATCTTGTATGCATACCCACATCTTAGCATCTTGGTACTTGACATATTGTTCAAAACGATCTTTCCACGCTACATAATCGGTTTTCTTAAGCATCTTCGGTGCCTTTGTAGCCGAACACGCTTCCACTTCCATCTTAACTAGTTCCGTAATGTTGATTGAAGACATCTTTCATGAAACACACAGAAACCCGAAAAATAAAAATTTTATTTTCAACAGTACTGTAGGCGAAGTTGTGGATAACTTCGCTTAAGTCTGAACTTCGCTGATTCTGAACTTCGCTTCCTTTTTAAATTCGCCTGATTCGGCGAAGTTGTGTATAACTTCGCTTAAGGTAAGCGAACTTGTAAAGTAGGCGAAGTTGTGGGTAACTTCGCTGGTATAGGCGAACTTGAGAAGGTAGGCGAAGTTGTGGATAACTTCGCTTAACCTTATATCTTCGCTGAAACCCTACGAACAGTGACGGTAACTTCGCCTGATGAACACGATGAATATGCAGGTTAGATTTCTGGATTTTACGAAGTTTGTGAAGGTGTTATGGGTTGTTTATGATTGTAGGAGGTGAGTATAACACAAAAACTCAGAAAACTCGTCCCGCGAATAGTCGAACGGAACGATTTCTACACCCGCGTGATAATCCCGAACCACACAATCGAGCAAAAGCTCTTATAGCAATTGTAGGTTCCCAGCCGGATCTACACGAGATATCTCGTTCTACGTAGGTGCGGAATCCCTACGTAAGACGTTACGAGCGTAGAAGACAAAACGATTAAACACGTTACAATAAACACAAACACGTTATATTGCAACCGTAACCACGTGATACAAAGATCACCAAATACAGACTCTCTCTAACTCGTTTTCTGAATAATGAACTCGTTGAATTGTAATTTCTAAGCCGTAACCTAGGACATATATATCACGACAACTTCGCCTGGCATGTTCAGGCGAAGTTGTCACTAACTTCGCTTGTCTAACAAGTTCGCCTATATCAGCGAACTTGTTAGCAACTTCGCTTACATACAAACTCAAATCCAAACGACTCGATTACAGACACTAGACACTGAACTACTGACATCATGTACCAACAGAACATTATACTAACTTATTTGAAAACGTTGCTGTTTCTGAAAATCCTACTCTTAGAATTCATAATTATCATCCACAAGAAAACATTATTGGAGATCTTGATGTAGGGGTTCAGACACGACATCAAATTGCCTCTTCAAGTGACAATAATGCTCTATGTGCTCATGCTGACTTACACGCATCTGAAATTGCAATTGTTGCTAAATTTACTTGTTTTCTATCTCAAGTTGAGCCTACAACTCCTCGTGTGGCTCTGCAAGATCCTTCTTGGGTAGAATCTATGCAAGAAGAATTACAACAATTTGCACGTTTAGGTGTTTGGGATCTTATTGACAAATCTGCTATAGTCAAGAAGGCAATTCCGACTAAGTGGGTATATAAGTGTATGAAAGATGATCGTGGAGTAATTGTGAGAAACAAAGAACGTTTGGTGGTGCAAGGTTTTCATCAGCAAGAGGGTATTGATTACACTGAGGTTTATGCTCCAGTTGCAAGATTAGAGTCTATTCGAATCTTCCTGGCATATGCTGCTTACAAGAATATCAAAGTGTATCAAATGGATGTTAAGAGTGCTTTTCTGAATGGTGAACTTCACGAGAAAGTGTTTGTTTTACAGCCTCCAGGCTTTGAAGATCCTGATTACCCTGACCACGTTTACTGATTAAACAAGGCATTATATGGCCCCGAGAGCTTGGTATGGCACGCTCGCCGACCATCTGACGGATAACGGCTTCAAACGTGGAACTGTTGACTGCACTTTATTTTATAAAAATATTGGTGATGATCTTCTACTCGTTCAGATCTATGTTGATGACATAATCTTTGGCTCTACAAATGATACATTGTGTAAGGAGTTCGAGAAATATATGCAAACCAAGTTTGAGATGAGTTCGATGGGAGAGATGAATTTCTTTTTAGGGTTGCAGGTTCATCAGTCTGCGAAGGGAATCTTCATTCATCAGACAAAATATGTGAACGACGTCTTGAGCCGATTCAAGATTACTGCCGGAAAAATCCCTTCTACTCCTCTTCCCGTGGGTCACAATTTATCACCGGATGAATTGGAGGATACCGTTGAAACGACCATCAATCGTGCCATGACTGGTTATTTAATGTATTAAACTGCTTCTCGACCTGACATAATGTTTGCTGTTTGTTTATGTGCTAGGTACCAAGCTAGTCCCCGAGTGACTTACCTGGCAGCGGTCAAGCGTATTCTGCAATATCTACGGGGAAATCCTGACAACGGGTTATGGTACCCCAAAGATGATACTTTCGATCTTACCGCTTATTCAGACTCAGATTGTGGAGGATGTAAGATCAATTTCAAGTCTACTATAGCGGGATGTCAATTCTTAGGAAGCCGGCTTGTTTCCTGGCAGTGTAAGAAGCAGACAACGGTCTCCACTTCAACCGTCGAAGCTGAGTATGTTGCAGCCTCGAGTTGCTGTTCCCAGGTTTTGTGGATACAACAACATCTTCGCAACTACGGTTTGAAGTTTCTTACTACTCTCATATTGATTGATAATTCTGCTGCTATTAGTATCACCAAGAATCCCGTACAACATTCTAAAACGAAACATATCAAAATTCGATATCATTTTATACGGGATTGTTATGAAAAGAAATTAATTGATCTTGAGAAAGTTCACACTGATTTTCAAAACGCCGATCTACTTACCAAAGCGTTTGATAAAACACGTTTCAAATTTTTGCTTGGTTTAAATGGATTGAAGACCCTTGCTGAGATCCTTAAATTAGGATAATTATCTTTATTTTCAGTTTTTATTCTTGTTTAAATTCCATTTTGTTTTTAGGTTTTAGGGGGTGAATTCTAGAAAATACAAAAATATTGTGTTTTGAGTTTGTATAGATAAAACCCAAAAACATTAGAAAACTTTAAAAAAAACAAAAATATTGTGTTATTTCTTGTTTAATTTTAAAAAAAATCTGAAAAACCAAAAACATTTTAAAATTAGAAAATTTCAAAAAGATTGTGATATCTGTTTGTACAGAAAAATTTCTGAAAAAGTCAAAAAGAATGTGAATTTTGATTTTGTTAAGAAAATTCCGAAAAGACAAAAAGATTGTGTTTTTTTTTAGTTTGTAAAGAGAAAAACCAAAAAGATTTTTGCTTATGATCGATGAAAATTATGTCATTTGTTTCTATTTTGAAGGACATATACTTGTATATGTTTAGTCCTGATAATTTCTTGTAAATCTTCGGGTTAGCCATTTACCTGACGAATGGATAGTACTTGGGGCGTTCTTTAAGCATTCTACTTTACTTTTAGCTGAGAATTTAGTCAGTTATTTAAGTTTGTGAAGCGTGCTTGCATGTTTTAGTCCCGTTCTCTACTTGTAGATTAATAGGATAGCCATTAATTTATGAACTTAAATTAACTGGGGCAATTTAAATCATTTTATTTCATGCTCCTCAAAATTTTGAGTTTTTGAAGGAAAAAGAGAAAATGATAGTACATTGATTATTTGACCCCAAATCCAGAAAGAAATAAGCTTAAAAGACTGTGTGCTTAATCATTGGTGCATTGATAGGTCTTAAACAAGCTGCTAGAGTAAAGTAAGTGATATAAACTGAAACAAATGCCAAATTGAAAGAGGTGTTAGTCTCTAGAAAAAGTCTCGGTAAAGATGGCAGAAATGTAATAACCGGTCATACTCAAGCCTTATAATTGTTGATCACCCAAAAATATAATAAAGAAAATAACAAACGTTAGGATTCTGGACACTGTGAGTCTTTATGCGGCTTAATCATCTGGGTATTCATAAGCATGAATATTTCACTCGCTTTCTAGAGCAAACCCAAAGTAATTAAACTTGATAACCGTTGTACTTTGTACAATCTAAATTACTGACTTGATCAAACTCCACTGTTAGTCATACAATTGTTCCTCCCTTGCGCGCGTCTCAATACCAATAAGAAACGGACCCCAGGGGATACAATGTATGTAAGCCGACAGATGGACTCGTGCATATTCACTCACAGTAAAGGAAACTTGATGCATTGCTCAAATATTCAAAACTTTCAAATTTTGATCAACGTTATAATGGTTTAAGTCAAGTTGGGTGATTTGGCAAAAATCAAATTAAGCTTGAACCGAGATTAGGGGCTGATAGTTTCTGATATTTTGTGCGCTAATTGAACCATAAATCATATCATAAAAATGCTCGAAGGTTTGTTATAAGATTTAAGTGGCCAACAATATCAATGACCGACTTAACGCCAGTCATAATATCGCTGAAATATAAAACTGTGATGGAAGGGCATTTTGGTCAATATGATTCTCTGCTCAAACTCATCAAAAATACAAAAATATGTTTTGTTTTTGATAAATCATTGAAAAACACAAGAAGATTGTCTATTTTTAATGTTCGGATATTCTTTGGTAAATACATTCTTTAATTTTTTACAAAATACCAAAAATATTTTCTTCATTTTCATTTTACATATTATTTAATGGTTTTATGTTATGTTTCGTAAAAATGAAACATTTTTAAAGTATTTTTGTTATCGGGATAAAATGGTTCTCGGAAACTAATTTAAGTTAAAAAAACATTATTGAAATCTATTAGATTTAATTTATTATTTAATTCATTTAATTTAATTTAAAATTAAATAAAGATTTTAAATTCGTTGAAAGTTACTTCGTTACTTATGGATAACGAACTAGGTGATTCTTTAGCGAACTAGTTTCTAGTTCGCTCACCTAATTCGCTTCCGCACTCTGTAACGAATCATCCTTCTTCGTTATACATATTTAACGAATCACAGACACGAATTATGTCTCATTCGCTACAATAATGTAACGAACTGTCATAGCGAATCATCTAATTCGTTATTTATAATTCAAACGAATTGGGTAATTCGTACACTGTGTACCTCGGGTAGCGTGTGAGCCTATATAAGACAAGAAACACGAACAGTCCTTCACTGTTCGTCTTCTTCCTTCACACTAAAGTCACCCTATTCAAATTTTTTCTGAAATTTCGACTTTCACTTTTCGACATTTCAATGATATCTCTGTGTGTCTAAGGTATACATGATCATGGCGATATGATTTTCGTCAAAAATGACTGAGCTTTGATAGTCTAATTATGGATTTTTGTGGTCTAAGGGTTTTCCGAGTTTATAAACCCATTTTATTTATGATTTGTGTTGATGAACTTGATTATTTATGTTTCAATGAAATCCGAATGCATTTCCGATACCCTTGGTGGACTTTAATCGACGTTTGATTATAGTTTGTCGGGTTGATTATGTTTTCATGGTTTCTGTGGTTCTTTTTGCTTCGGTTAACCTCAGTATATTTAGGTTTTGAGCCTCAATCTCATCACCATCAGCTTATGAGGGTGTTTCCAAGTTCAATACGCTCATTATTCTGATGATTCAACGATAGTTATGGACTAATTGATTCTGGGTTCATAGTGTTGACTATCGATGTTCATCTTAATTTTGACTTTGACATTGCAGGTCAAAGATTAAGTCTAATTGACCATTTATTATCCTTAGCGAATTGGAACTGCTTCGTGTCCAATTCGTTAAGGAATTACACGAACTAGCTCAGCGAATAATTTAATTCACGAATCAGATGTGGATTCATTAAAATCATACGAACTAGATCCTTAGTTCGTCATTTTGAAAAGTAATTCACTAAGACTACTTCGTTAGCTTATTTGCCTGATAGCGAATTGCTCGATTCGTTACTGAATAGTAACGAATCAGAGTAATACTTAATGAATGACATTTTAATTATTTAATCAAATTTAAAATTCACTTTTAAATTATATAGTATTTCAATCGACTAAACGCGTAAAATAAATTAAATATGACAATGAATACACCAATTATAAATAATTGAACATATTTTGATGATTAATATAGATTATATCTTCACATTTCTTATAATCATGTATATTTATACAGTTCAAATGGCTGATCAAGGACAACATGAGCAACCACCACCATAACAACCTCCACAAGATCAACCACCACAACAAGACGATGTTTTTTTTGCTACCCTTTGACAAGATACATAATATCTGTGCTTACGTCAATCAAGATGTGGCAAATGTGGATGTGTTTGGGGATATGTTAGCCTTCTTACGACGCTCGGTGATACACTATGCTATAACTGCTAGACCTAAAGTGTATCTGAGTATTATCAGGCAATTTTGGAACACAGCTGAATATGTTGAGGACGATAAATACATTCGAGCTACAATCAATCAAACCCCGATTACGATTGATGTTGAGGTTATTCGACGCGTACTTCAATTTGGTGATAATGATAACAACCCGAGTGAATTTGACAGGACGCTGGTTAAAGGTTTATTCACACGCTTGCGGTATGGTGGCGACATTCATAAATCGATGTTGAACAAGAACGGGTTATATCCACCATACAAGTATCTTCTACATGTTCTACTTCATTGTATGAGTGGGCTTCGTGGTGGGTTTGACGAGTGTAGACTTAGTTTGCAGTCAGCATTTGTTGCTTTGATTCTGAACATGCCGTTTAATTACTCAGAGTTAGTCTTCAACCATTTGAAGGAACAGGTTCAGCAAACACTTCAGTCAAAGAAGTTCTTGATGTATCCTCGCTTTCTTTAGCTGATTATTCAAGATTTAATTCTGAATTTGGCTATTGATCAGACGTTGGTGAACGATGTACTTCATATGGAACACATGACAGCTGAAACTGTGCATCGAATGTTAACTTATAGAAAGGAGAAGCCACAAGATAAATGGATGATTGGACATATAATCAATCCGAACTATGTATGTCCTCCTAATGAGCGTTGGATCTACGATGATTCGGATTCCGAGCGTGAAGGGGGAGAAGGTGGGAACGATGATGGTGGAGATGATGGTGGAAATGATGATGGTAATGATGGTGATGGTGGAGCTGGTAATGTTGCGTTTCAAGAGCAACAAGAGGCAGTCAATGCTTCTTTAGCTGCCACCATTGCAGCTCAACAAGAAAGGAAACGGAAAGGGAAAGCGGTGGCAACTGGTGAGCCACAGAAGAAGAGACGTGTTTCAGAGGGGGTTGGGGTAGTTATTGGGGTTCCACCACCACGTCAATCAACGCCCCATTGCTCGGTAGTGCCGCCTACTACTAGCACTCCGATGCTTACATTGACGACAACGTTGGTGTCACATGAAAGGCTTGGTTTAATCCCTCAAATGACATTATCCGAGATACCAAGGCCTCCTGCTACATTATCTACCGTTCTTTCAACACCATTGATGAGGCCTCCTCCTCCTCGTCCTCCTACTCCACCACCTCCTAGTGATGTCTCGTTTATAAGAATCACTCGACCTCACGAACCGATTCAACCTGTTCACCCCTCATTATACAACTTTCCATCAAACCGTTAGACGGAGATGCTGCTGAATCTTCTACATCTTTATGAAAACCAAATGGCAGCTGACCGTCAAAATCAAGAACGACTCATGGAGAATCAAAGACGGATGATGAGTTATATTTCATTTTCTCATAAGGAGACTAAGTCGTTGCGTACGATTGTTGAGTCTCAGGGGGTGAAATTAAAGGAACAAGAGGAGTTAATCCTTCAACTGACATGCAAAGAAGATGCCCTGAAGAAAATCAAAGATGATGATAAAGACCCTGACGAGTCTGGTGCAGGAGGTGAGCCTAAACAATCATATGGCTCATCTTCCGGTGCTGGTACTAGTGGCGGTGAAGACTCGGATAAACAGATTATTATTTATCAAGATCCAACTGCCGCCAAGCCAATTGAGATGATTGCGGCTAATACGGTGATTTTTGTGGATGGATCAGGGGTAGTTAAAAGTGTGGTGAACAAGGATGAGATAGAGGTTGGTGAGTTTGTGGATAGATCTCTAACACGGGAGCAGATTTCCTTACTGCTTGGGCTGAATGACTTAATTGTGTTAGAAATTGAACCTGATGTTGAAGTGGTGAATGAGGAAGATTTAGAAGATGATCCGTCAATTCAGATGAATACGGGCTTTATTTATGAAGACGAGGATATTGAGATGGAAGACGTCACTGCTGAGGAGTACCCTGACTTGTTTCAACACACTAATGTTGATTAAGGTGCTCCAGTATTCGATGAGCAGACGTTTAAAGAAACTGAGGATGAGTTGGAAAAGATCTTGAAGTGTAAGCGGACAGTTCACTCACTTGAAGTTATAACGGATGATGATATTGCACGATGGTTTAAACATCAAAAAGTGGGTAAAATTATTAGTGCGTATCGATATGTAGATCGAGAACGGAAAGACACTGCTGCTGCATGGGTCAAAGCAAATCAAGTGACCTCCTTCAAGACTGTTTCCAAGGTACATGGTGACATTGTCTCCTGGTTGTATGATTCTGAGCTAAAAGTATGTATAATCAAATGGGAGAAGGGGATTCAGTATTACGAGACGATAATGGATGTTCTTACTTTGCCGCGGTGGGATGTTCGTACCCTCGCGAGACGTCCATTTATCAATCGTGGGGGTTACCGAACAGCTGAGTGATTTCACCAACACTTACTGTTCGAGGTCAATCACGGCTTCTAGTTCTTCAAGCCCCAAGTCCCAAGGCATAAGCGTATTGACGAGATTGATCCGAGGACTGGCTGGAGGAAACTTGTCCTGAAGGTAAAGCCGCCAAAGATGATGAAACAGGTTCCTGTGAAGACGATTCCCCAACAGTTGCATCTCTCATTCAACCGCTGGTACTATGACAATCGTACTGGCGAGGCCGTCATTGTTCTTGGTAGAGGACTGAAGACTGAGCTCATCAAGATAATCGACCCGATGTGGTTGGTTAATTTTTCAGAGACAGACAATGACGTGCTCCAGAGAAAGCAGATTTTGTTCGAGCGCCAAGAAGACTATGACCTGGCTATGCAGTTCCAACGAGTTGTTCGTGTGTGCCATGAGCATGGAATTCATAGTTGCAGAGACTGGCAGTCCAAGCGCTTCAAACAATTTAAAGACAAAGAGCTCAAGACGAGGGGGTGTCTGTTAGTGCACGGTTTTGCGTCTTGAGTCTTTGTAATTATCGTTAACATTTTGTTTATTATTTAATGTAATAATTAGTTAAATTATTATCTAGTTCACTAGGGGATGTTAGCGAACTAAGACATTAAGTGTATTACCTCCTGATTCGTTAGGGGATGTTAACGAATCAGGGGGTGTTTCGTCAAAATTAATGTATGTAACGAAGCAGTGTCTGGTTCGCTAGGGATGTTAGCGAACCAGACCTCCTTCTATATATAGTGAACACTGTTCACTGTTAATTTAAGTTTAGAGAGTTAATTATCGAATCTCTGTCCAATCGTTCTCTCAATCTTCAAACTAATATTTTACGAATTACTAGTATACATATACTAATAATATATAAACACATACAACACTAAATCTATAGTAATTATGAGCTAGATCTATATAAACGTATTAATCGATTATCCACAGATCTGAGGTCTATTAGTGTTATAGTTATTGGATTAACAAGAAATGATGTGGACTTGATATAACATCAGATTATATTTCTTGGACCTTAATTTTAGTGATTTAGGGTCGTTTAGGAAGGATTATGCATAAAAAACGAATGAACTAGTTGAAAAAAAAATTGCAGACAAGATTTTGGTGATATGTCGTGACAAATTTCCTGGATTCCAGAATATGTTCTTTTTAGTCCTTTGTTTTAAACGTTTTTAAGTGATTTTAAAGTTGATATTAGGCCTAAAATATCTATTTAACATTTTGTTAGTGCACGGTTTTGCGTCTTGAGTCATTGTATTTATTGTTAACGTATTTGTCGTTTTGTTTTATGTAATAAACAATTAATTTATCTTGTAGTTCGTTAATGTATGAGTCTAGTTCGCTAAGGAAGTTTAGCGAACTAGATCTAAGTTAAGTCACTCCTGATTCGTTAAGGATATTTAACGAATCAGGGGGTGATTCGTTAAAGTTTATTTCGTTTAATGTATGTAACGAAGTGGACTCTAGTTCGTTAGGGTATGTTAACGAACTAGGTCCATCTTCTATTTATATGTGAACACTGTTCACAATTAAGTTAAGTTTTTGAGTTAATTAACGAACCTCTGTTCAAATACTCTCTCAATCTTCATACTGATAATATTAACATACATACAATCGATACATAGATATAGATAACGTATTAACTATAGATCAATGGCAATCATGAACTAGATCCTTATATAGGTTAATTTATATACAACTCAGATCTGAGATCTGTGTTAGTAAATGTAACAGTGAGATCAAACAAGTGGTATCAGAGCTTTCGGTGCTCTTTTGCTCTTGAATTTGATAGCTAACTCGTTATTTTAGAGGTTTAATTGTTAGTTTATGTTAATTTTATGTTCGGTTTGAGTTTGAATTGAATTAAGGTTGAATTGGATTAAGTATGGAAGGATTGGACTGGATTTGAGGTGGTTAAGGTATTGGTAAAAAATTGTGGATTGGAATTGAGGTTTGGACTGTGTTTGTATTGTTGAGATTGGATCTGAGTTTGGCCGAGAAAAACAGCGTATTGGTTTATGGTCAAACTGGATAGAGGTTAAGTGTAATTGTGTTACAAGATTGATACGATGAGATTCGTGATTGATTGACGAGTATTGTGGTAATTGATTTGTGCGATTTGGTCAAGTATTAAGTGTGTATTACAAATTTATGCTTTTGGGTTCATGTTCTTCATTTCCAGATTTCTGGAAATCTTCTTTGAAGATTTGAAGATTTGAATATGCTTATAATTCGCTAAGTATTTTCCTTAATTCGTTAACATATTCACGATTGATTCGTTAACCAATTTAGCCAATTCGTTATAAGATTTGGTTAATTCGTTAAATAGTTCGCTTTATTAGTTTATTCGTATCACTTGATTCGTGATTCATGTTAACTGATTCGTGTGACACGTGTTTACCTTGGAAGCTGTGTTATAACAACCTTTGCCACGTGGCATTAGGTGTCAGAGTTTGTTATAAACGGTTGTACAACCTGATTCGCTATAGATTGATTCGCTATCAACTGTAGCTGGTTCATCATCTTATTCGCTAAGTTTATCTTAGTGATTCGTTACAGAAAACTCTCTAATTCGCTAAGCCTGTACTGAGTGATTCGCTGAGTCAATTCGTTAGTTGGATTCATTCGTTAACCATCATATTCGTTAAATTTCAATTCTGATTCGTTATTTGATAAATCTTAACTTCGTTAAGGTTTAATTCGTTGATAACTGTTCACAGTTAGCTACAACTGTTCACTGTTCCCATTCGTTAATCTTATTTTTCAAAATTACCCCTTATAATTTTCAAAACTTGTCAAAATGGCTGGTGTGCAACAAATGTTGCAACTTGATAGAATATGTTAATGCAACAAATGTTGCAACTTGATACCGAGATAGGTTCACATTCGAAATGTCCAAGGTTGATGAAGTTTAGTGACTTTACCAAGTGGGAATCTTGGTTTCGTGCTCATCTAGGATCAGTCCACCCTGACTGTTCGTATTGCTTAGATGAAGTTTATATTGTTCCAATGATTGGAGATGAGACCACAGGTTTTAGACCTAAAGCTATTTCTCAATACTCACAGGATGAGAAGAAAGCATTAGAGATAGAGACAAAAGCTTATTCTACTCTAACCATGGCTCTACCTGAGAACATATTTCACCAAGTGGGTAGTATAAAAATTTGTGCATCTTTGTTTCAATATATCCGAATGAGAAGTATGGGAAACACTGCTGAAAGCAAAAAGGTTATGCTTAAGTTTCAATTCAGAGACTTTAATTTTCTCAAATGTGAGACGGTCAAAGAAATGACGACAAGATTTAATCACTTGATTGCAGAGATGGATAAAATGAAGTTGGAAATTTCTGAAATTGATAAGATTGATACTATTAAGAGTGCACTACCAAGTTCGTACTTTACTTTTCTAATGGTATTAAAAGAAAACAGTTATTTCAATGAAGACTTGACTGCAAGTGAGTTTTTACAAAAGATTGAAGCTCGTGAATATGATCTCAAGTGTCAAAAATCATCCAAGGAAAGTCAAGATCCTGCTTTCTATGATGGTAGTATGCCTCTAAGCTCAACCATTTCACCGATTACTGCATTTCTTACATAGAATGCAAAAGAAAATGAAACAAACATCAATAGTGATCCTAGAGCATGTTTTTATACTGCTGGTAACTCTGGATCACCAAATGTTTATGCTGGTTCGGGAAGTTCATCCACTACAAATCAATATTCGTCAGCTCCGAATGTCAATATGAAATAAGCTGAACAAAATTTTGCTTTTCTATCAGCTTTCATGACTTCTTATGAAAATTTGGTGAGTAACAAGATTGCCACTAGTGATCTGGCTGATGAAGATTATGATCAGATTGATCCAGACGACTTAAATTTAAAGTGGAACATGGCAATGATTGTTCGTAAGGTGAAAAGATTTATGCAAAGGACTGGAAAAGACCTTCCTGCCTTGAATAAAAAATTGGGATTTGACAAGTTAAAAGTGAAATGTTACAATTCTCAAGAATTCGGACATTTTTCAAAAGAATGTGACAAACCGAAAAAGGAATATACTGGTCCTCGTGGTCAAAATCAAAATTCTTCAACACCACGAAGTAATGATGTTGAGAATAAACCATCAAAATTCTTCACCTCCGAATGTCAATATGAAAGAAGCTGAAAAAAATTTTGCTTTTCTATCAGCTTTCATGACTTCTTATGAAAATTTGGTGAGTAGCAAGATTGCCACTAGTGATCTGACAGATGAAGATTATGATCAGATTGATCCAGACGACTTAGATTTAAAGTGGAACATGGCAATGACTGTTCGTAAGGTGAAAAGATTTATGCAAAGGACTGGAAAAGACCTTCCTGCCTTGAACAAGAAATTGGGATTTGACAAGTTAAAAGTGAAATGTTACAATTGTCAAGAATTCGGACATTTTGCAAAAGAATGTGACAAACCGAAAAAGGAATATACTGGTCCTCATGGTCAAAATCAAAATTCTTCAACACCACGAGGTAATGATGCTGAGAAGAAACCATCAAGTTCTGGATCACAAGCAATGTTAGCTGATGGTAATGATTGGTCACAACGACTACTGTGTAATGATACTCAAGCTAATTTGGCTTTGTTTGGGCTGACTCAAGATTTTCAAGATGCAAGTAGAAGTGAGTTGTCTTCTAATAATGATTTTGGATCTGATTCTGATGACTCATGCAACAAGCCTACAACTGTCTTTGCATGCATGGCTAAGATCAATGACGTTAGTCATTCTATTTCTGCTACATCATCGGTTAAAGTAAATTGTGTTGACTGTGAATCTAATAAACCTAAGTTAGAATCTTTAAAGAATCACAATGATAACTTAGTCGAGAAATTGCTTCGCTAAAAGATACTTATAGACAATCTCTCGAATCTAAAATGAGATCTCGTGAAAAGATTGAAGCATTGTCAACAAGTAACCATGATTTCAAAGCTGAATTATCGGTGAAAATGACAATTAACGACCAAAAGTTTCAAGAAATCTTGAAACATCGTTTAAAAATAACCGAACTTGAAAATGAGGTTCTTGAGTTGAAGAACAAATTGGGTAAATTTCGAAATTCATCTTTTCTGTTGAATGAAATTGTTGAAGTATCTGGAAAACAAAAGGATTCAAAGAAAGGTATAGGTTTTGTTGAAATTCCTCCACCGTTTCACAATAATTATAAAATTAATCCTTTTGCTCCTACTGAGGAAGATGTTATCGTTAAAGAACCTGTGATTTTAGAAAAAGCAAAACCAGTTACTACCAAAAATGTTAAAACCCAACCTTCAATTCAAAAACATCATGTTCAAAGTAACAAAGTCTTTATTGAAAATGTTGACAAAGTTATCATTGAGGATGTGTTCGAACATGAAATCATGCACAAGAATAAGAACATTCCAAGTTCTAATCACATACTTTGTGAACCTCATGAATTTGAGGAGGCTGTGTATGGTTCGTACACAACCAAGGTGAAACAAGATACTCATGTCAATGTTAAACCAGTAAGGGCTAAGAAATCAGAAAAACCCAAAATTTCTGATGAGGATTTGTTGCGTTTCATAAATCCAACAGTTTCCAAGCCATCTACTGGTAGAGTATTTAAGTTAAAGGCGATAGACACGATGTTCACAGAAAAAGATATTCCAATAAGTATCATTAAACCAGAACTTATTGAAAGTGTCTTTCAAAATGAAACTTCCAAGATTCAAGATCTTGAACGTCGATATGCTCAAGCGAAAACATCAGCCCCATCTGATCCATTGACTAAAGCAAAGCAAGTTTTAAAACAAGCTAAGAAAGTTCAATTTGTGAAGTCAACTGGGACAGATACATTAAAAAGTTTTTCAAATTGTTCTAACTTAGAGTTTTACTTGAAAAAGAAATCTGAGTTATCTGATGATTTTGCTAAGAACATGACCAAAAATGTGAGTCATCATTCATCATTTGTGTCACATGTTCCAACAAATTCTCAACATCATCATGTTGACATGCGAAGCTGTTTCCTTTGCAGTCAACAAGGTTATGTAGTGAGAATTTGTGGCCAGAAGAACTATCAGAATCTTCATCCTTTTGTCAAGGACCATTCCAAACCGGTTCCTTTGGTAAAAGAGATTCTAAAATGACCTATGTCGTATGCTGATGATACTCATATTATGTTTTCTAATGTACATCCTCGAAAAGTTGTTCATATGAATGAAACTCTTGGTTCCGTTAAACCTAAGTTTATTCCAACTGAACCGTTATGCAAAAATGTTAATTCAAATGTAGTTAAAGCTGCGTATCTAAGATGAAAGTCTAAGAAACTTGTAACTTATTCTCAAGTTTCTGAACAACAATTGAATGCAACAAAGTTTAACTTTTCTCAAGAAAACCAAAAGGTGCCCAAGACTGAGGCCTTGGCTGCCTTTTTGAACTAATCATTTTCATTTTTGTGTAGGGTACATCCAAGACCATTTTTGGTGAAAACTGGATTATGGATAGTGGATGTTCTCGTCATATTACTGGAAATCTCGACCTCTTAACAAATGTAAGAAATATTCAAGGGGGTTATGTGGCGTTTGCTGGGAATTCTGGGGGTATGATTACACAATAAGGTGATGTTTCGAATGGGCATATTACTTTTGAAAAGGTTAACTATTGTGATAAAGTGGACCATAATTTATTGAGTGTGTCGCAAATCTGTGATAAGCAATACACTACAGTATTTACAGACAAAGAGTGTTTGATTTTAAAACCGGGTTACGTGATTCCCGAGGACATGATTTTCATTTGATCACCTCGATCAAATGATATTTATGTCTTGAACATGAGCTCTAAAGTATCAACATCGATCGAAACATGTTTTCTCTCGAAAGAAACCGAGAAAGATTCTATTCTATGGCATCATAGAATGGGTCACATACATGTTCGAAAGATGAACTATCCCATGGCTAATGACTTCGTTGATGGCGTCTCGTTGGAGAATTTTAAGTTATCTGATCACTGTGTTGCTTGCAAGAAGAGCAAACAGGAGAAGAAGCCGCATCCATCTAAGTTATTAAATTCCATTGATACTCCTCTTGAACGACTTCATATGGATTTATTCGGTCCAGTGAATCGTGCGAGTATTTCTGGAGATTGGTATTGCCTGGTAGTTACTGATGATTATTCACGATACTCATGGGTCTTGTTTATGAGTTCAAAAGATCAAACACCGGTTCTTGTTCAAAATTTAATCACTAAGATCGAATCACTGTACAAACAGAAAGTGATAAGAATTCGAAGTGACAATGGTACTGAATTTAAAAATACTGTTTTGGACTACTTTTGTTTACAAAAGGGAATTCATCGAGAATACAGTGCCCCATATGTACCACAATAGAACGGTGTAGCTGAAAGAAATAATAGAACGTTGATTGAAGCTGCTAGAACGATGCTTGTTGATTCAAAGCTTCCAGTCCAGTTTTGGAATGAGGCGGTGAATACTGCTTTTTATACACTCAATCGAGTTCTAACTGTTAAAGGACTCAAGAAGACCAGTTATGAATTATTGAATAATCGTAAACCTAATTTAAAGTACTTGGAACCATTTGGGTGTCCTTGTACTATGTTGAAAAAGGATGTGGGAAAGTTTGATGAAAAATCCATTGAAGGTTATTTCTTGGGGTATGCGTCACCTAAGAAACGAGTGTTTAATTTTACGTCTGGTTGTGTTGAAGAAAGGTACCATGTGGACTGCCCAAAGTACACTACTCCTCTTCAAGGAAAAGGTCCCGACTGGATGTTTGACTATGATGGCTTATTTAATTCATTTACTCCAACGACCAATCATCCAGATGAAGATTTAGTTCGTGCTTATTTTGAAGAACACCTGGAAATTCCAAGGTTTGCAAGTTCTAATGATGTTGAAGTTCCGATTGATGCTCAAATTGAAGAACCTGATGATGAAACTCCTGTTCATTGTGATAATGCTTCTACTTCATCTAATGATAATGCAGTTGTGGATCAAGTTATTGAACTTGATAGTGATGTTTCATCTCATGAATTGGGTGAACATTACACTAATTTATTTGAAAATATTGTTGTTTCTGAAAATCCTACTCTCAGGATTCATAATTACCATCCACAAGAAAACATTATTGGAGAACTTAATGTGGGAGTTCAAACACGACATCAAGTTGCTTCATCAAGTGATAATAATGTCGTATGTGCTTATGCAGATTTACACTCGTCTGGAATTGTAAATCTTGCTAAATTCACTTGTTTTCTATCTCAAGTTGAGCCAACGACTCCTCGTGTGGCACTTCAAGATCCTTCTTGGGTAGAATCCATCCAAGAAGAATTACAGCAATTTGCACGTTTAGGTGTTTAGGATCTTATCAAAAAACCTGCTAGAGTCAAAAAGGCGATTCCGACTAAGTGGGTATACAAATGTAAGAAAGACGATCGTCGGGCAATTGTGAGAAACAAGGCACGATTAGAAGTGCAAGGTTTTCATCAGCAAGAGGGTATTGATTACACAGAAGTATATGCTCCAGTTGCAAGATTAGAGTCGATTCGAATCTTTCTGGCATATGCTGCCTACAAGAATATTAAAGTATATCAAATGGATGTCAAGAGTGCTTTTCTCAATGGTGAACTTCATGAGGAAGTGTTCGTCTTACATCCTCCAGGTTTTGAAGATCCTGATTATCCTGACCGTGTTTACAGATTAAACAAGGCATTATATGGTCTACATCAAGCCCCAAGAGCTTGGTATGGCACGCTTGCCGACCATCTGACGGATAATGGTTTCAAACGTGGAACTGTTGACTGCACTTTGTTTTATAAGAACATTGGTGATGATCTTCTCCTCGTTCAGATTTATGTTGATGACATAATCTTTGGGTCAACAAACGACATATTGTGTAAGGAGTTCGAGAAATCAATGCAAACCAAGTTCGAGATGAATTCGATGGGAGAGATGAACTTCTTTTTAGAGTTGCAGGTTCATCAGTCTGCGAAAGGAATCTTCATTCATCAGACAACATACATGAACAATGTCTTGAGCCGATTCAAGATTACTGCCGGGAAAATCCCTTCTACTCCTCTTCCCGTGGGTCACAATTTATCACCGGATGAATTGGAGGATACCGTTGATCCGACCCTCTATCGTGCTATTATCGGTTCTTTAATGTATCTAACTGCTTCTCGACCCGACATAATGTTTGTTGTTTGTTTATGTGCTAGGTACCAAGCAAGTCCCCGAGTGACTCACCTGGCAGCGGTCAAGCATATTTTGCAATATCTTAGGGGAAATCCTGACATCGGGTTATGGTACCCCAAAGATGATAATTTTGATCTTACCGCTTATTCCGACTCAGACTATGGAGGATGCAAGATTAATTTCAAGTCTACCACAGCGGGATGTCAATTCTTAGGAAGCCGGCTTGTTTCCTGGCAGTGTAAGACGCAGACAACGGTCTCCACTTCAACCGCCGAAGCTGAGTATGTTGTAGCCTCGAGTTGCTGTTCCCAGGTTTTGTGGATACAACAACATCTTCGCGACTACGGTTTGAAGTTTCTTACTACTCCCATCTTGATTGATAATTCTGCGGCAATTAGTATCACCAAAAATCCCGTACAACATTCTAAAACAAAACATATCGAAATTCGATATCATTTTATACGGGGTTGCTATGAAAAGAAATTAATTGACCTTGAGAAAGTACATACTGATTTTCAGAAGGCCGATCTATTTACCAAAGCCTTTGATAAAACGCGTTTTCAATTTTTGCTTGGTTTAAATGGATTGAAGACCCTCGCTGATATCGTGAAATAAGGATGATTATCTATCTTTTTTGTTCACTTTGGTTTATCATTCTATTTTGTTTTTAGGTTTTAGGGGGTTGAATCTTAGAAAATACAAAAAATATTGTGCGTTTCGTTTGTATAGATAAAACCCAAAAAAATTAGAAAAATTTTAAAAAAAACAAAAATACTGTGATCTTTCTTAATTTCTTGAACTTAATTTGAAAAACAAAAAACATCTTAAAATTTGAAAAATCAAAAAGATTGTGTTTTCAGTTTGTACAGAAAATTTTTGAAAAAGTCAAAAAGAATGTGAATTTCCTGTTTATAAAGAAAAATCCGAAAAGACAAAATTATTGTGATTTTAGTTTGTAAAAAGAAAAACAAAAAAGATTTTTGCTTACGTTCGCTGAAAATTATGTCATTTACTTCTATTTGAAAGACATATACTTGTATATGTTTGGTCCTGATAATTTCTTGTAAATCTTTGGGATAGCTATTTACCTGATAATGGAAAGTATTTGGGGTGTTCGTTAAGCTTTCTATTTTATTTTTAGATGAAAATTATGTCAGTTATTTAAGTTTGTGAAGCATGCTTGCATGTATTGGTTTTGTTATCTACTTGTAGATGGACAAGATAGCCATTAATTTATGAACTAAAAATTAACTGGGGCAATTAACTTTTGTTTATGCTCCTCAAAATTTTGAGTTTTTGAAGCAAAAAGAGAATATGATAGTACATTGATGATTTGACCCCAAATCCATAAAGAAATAAGCTTAAAAGACTGAGTGCTTAATCATTGGTGCATTAATAGGTCTTAAACAAGCTGTCAGAGTAAAGTAAGTGATATAAACCTAAAGAAAAGCCAAATTGAAAGAGGTGTTAGTCTCTAGCAAAAGTCTCAGTGAGGATGGCAGAAATGTAATAACCAGTCATACTCAAGCCTTATAGTTGTTGATCTCCCAAAAATATAATAAAGCAAATAACAAGCGTTAGGATTCTGGACACTGTGAGTCTTTATGCGGCTTAATCATCTGGGTATTCATATGCATGAATATTTCACTCGCTTTTAGAGCAAACCAAAAGTCATTAAACTTGATCACTACAGTACTTCGTACAATCCAAATTACTAACTTGATCAAACTCCACTGTTAGTCATACAATTGTTCCTCCCTTGCGCGCGTCTCAATACCAATAAGAAACGGACCCCAGGGGATACAATGTATGTAAGCCGACAGATGGACTCGTGCATACTCACTCACAGTAAAAGAAACTTGATGCATTGATCAAAGGTTCTAAAGTTTCAAATTTTGATCAACACTATAACGGTTTAAGTCAAGTTGGGGTGGTTTGGCAAAAATCAAATTAAGCTTGAACCGAGATTAGGGGCTAAAAGTTTCTGATATTTTGTACGCTAATTGAACCTTAAAATCATATCACAAAAATGCTCGAAGGTTTGTTATAAGATTTAAGTGGACAACAATATCAATCACCGAATTAACGCCAGTCATAATATCGCTGAAACATAAAACTGTGATGGAAGGGCATTTTGGTCAACATGATTCTCTGCTCAAACTCAACAAAAACACAAAAATATGTATGCTTTTGAAAAATCATAGAAAAACACAAAAAGATTGTCTATTTTCTAGTTCGGATATTCCTGTAAATACATTCTTTAATTTTTTTACAAAATACCAAAAATATTTTACTTTTTCATTTTACATATTATTTAAGTTGTAATTTAAATTATGTTTTTAAATGAACGTAAAAACTTTTTAAGTTATTTGATTTTCGAGATAAACGACCTCGGTAATTCCTGTAAGTTAATTGGATACAATTATTTATTTTTATTTAATTCTTTTATTTATTTATTTAATTAGTTAAGTTAAAAGTAAATAAACTATGATTCGTTAATTATGGATAACGAATTAGATTGTTTTCTAACGAACTACAGTCTAGTTCGCTCATCTAATTCGCTTCCGCACTCTATAACGAAACAATTATAGTTCGTTATACATACTTAACGAATAAGCCACGAATCATGGCTAATTCGCTATCACATGCGTTCAGTTTGAATAACGAATCAGCCAATTCGTTATTTCAAATCTCACACGAATTAGGCCAATTCGTACATTGGGAAGTGTGTAAGGACTGGGTATAAAGGACAGGTGTGAAACGAACCATCCTTCACTATTCATTCATCTTCCTTATACCTAAAGACACCCTATTCAAAATTTTTTTAATTTTCTCGACCTTCGAAATTTGAATTTTTGAGTTTACCAGTGTATTGCTAAGGTATAGATTATCACTTCTTTATGATTTTCGTCAAAAATGACACTGTGTTGATACGCTAATTATGCAATTTTGATATAAGGGTTTAACGATTTTGAATACTCCGTTTAATCTAGGACATACTGTATTAATTTAGTTTATTTTGATATCATTGTGAATGGAATGTGATTCCGAGACCCTTGGTGGACTTTAATCAGTTTTTGATTATCGTTTGTCGGGTCAATTATATTGTTTGAGGTTTCAGGTGTTTATGTTTGGTTAAAACCTTTAATAACCTAACTTATATCATGCTTTTGGTACCTCAATTCAACACCATTTGCTTTGTTTCGTGTTTCAGAGATCGTTACGGATGTCAACTTGATTATTCAACGATATTATGGAGTAATCAAACCTTGATTTAGCATGTTGACTCTCCGTGCTCTTGTGTAATTTTGACTTTGGCCAGGATTGTCAAAGATCAAGTCATTATTGACCATTCGTTACTTTTAGCGAATTGGAACTCTTTTGTGTCCAATTCGTTAATAAGTCACACGAACTAGATTAGCGAATAAATTAATCAACGAATTAGATATGAATTCGTTAAATCATAATGAACTAGATTCTAGTTCGTTTCTTTGAATAGTAATTCGCTAAGTCTATTTCGTTAACATATTTACATGATAGTGAATCAATTGAGTCGTTACATGTTTGTAACGAATAAGATTGATAATCAAACGAATGACATTTCAAAATTTACTTATTTAATTAATATAAATATTTTTTAATGTAAATTAACAAATGAATGTTTCTAAGATCTAAAATGTGTCGAAACATTGATTAAATACGAGATCTAAAATTAATTATACTGTCACATGATAAATTCATTTAACATGCTGAATTATGTTGTATAAATGTTCACCAATAGTTATCAAATACATTAATCTTGAAAATGTTAAATATAAATCACCAGTCACAACACAAATAACAAGTAAACCTCCACATGACTGATTTTCGTTCTTATTTATTCAGTATAATGGCTGATCAATTAAATCAAGATCCACCAGTTGCTGATCAAGGGCAACAAGAACAGCCACCACAAGAGCAACCACAACAAGAACAGCAAGAAGAAGTAATTTTATTACCATATGACACAAAACACAACATCTGTGGTTATGTTGATCAAGATGTTGCGGACGTTGCTGTGTTTGGAGATATGTTGGCATTCTTACGACGCTCAGTGATACTCTACGCAATAACTACTGACCTACGGTTTATCTAAGCATTATTAGGCAGTTTTGGGATACTGCTGAATTTGTAGAGACTGAGAATCACATTCGAGCCACGATTAATTGGACTCCTATTACTGTGGATGTTGAAGTAGTTCGTCGTGTGCTTCGTTTTAGAGACAATGATGACAATCCAAGTGAATTCCACAACCAGCTAATCAAGGGGTTGTTTACACGTGTACGTTACATTGGAGATATTGATGAATCTATGTTAAACAAGAATGGACTGTGCCCACCATACAAGTATCTGTTACATGTCTTGATTCATTGTATGAATGGTCGTCATGGTGGATTTGATCAATGCCGAAGCAGTTTGCAATCGGCTTTTGTGGCACTTATCCTAAACAAGCCGTTTAACTACTCAGAGCTGGTCTTCGATCATCTGAAAGAACAGGTTCAGCAAACGGCTCAGAAGAAGAAATTTTTAATGTATCCACGATTTCTACAACTGATTATTCAAGATTTAATACCCAATTTGGTTGTTGATCAGACTTTAGTGAATGATGTGCTTCCTATGGAACACATGAAGGCTGATACCGTGCGTCGAATTTCGATTTATCAAAAGGAGAGACCACGGGATAAACGTATGATTGGTCACATTATTAATCCTGTTTATGTATGTCCTCCCAATGAACGCTGGATCCATGATGACTCGGATTCCGAGCGTGAGGGAGGAGAAGGTGGGAATGATTATGATGGTAATGATGGTGGAGATGGTGGTAGTGGTGGTGCTGGTGATGCAGCTCTTCAAGAACAACAAGCTGCAGTTTATGCCGCATTAGCTGCTACAATTGCAGCTCAATGTGAAAGAAAAAAAAAAGGGAAAGCTCCAGATTCTGAAGTTCCAGCCAAAAGACGTGTATCTGCTGGAGCTGGTGAAATTATTGGTGTTCTACCGCCTCGTCAAACCATGTCTCATCGCCCGGTTGTGCCGCCTACTACTAGCACTCCGGCGCTTACATTGACAACTACGATGGTCCCTCATGAGCGGCTTGGTATGATTCCACAGATGGCACTAGCTGAAATACCAATGCCTTCTGCTACACCTTCCACTGCTCCTCCAATACCGTCAATGAGGCCTCCTCCACCTAGTGATGTCTCATTCATGAGAATTACAAGGCCTCAGGGACCAATCCAACCTGTCCACCCATCCTTGTACAACATGCCACAGAATCGTCAGACAGACATGCTATTGAACTTGCTACACTTGTATGAGAATCAGATGTCTGCTGACCGTCTGAATCAGGAACGTCTCATAGAGAATCAAAAAAGACTAATGGGATATGTCTCTTTCTGCCAGAAAGAAACGAAAGCCCTACGTGAGATTGTTACGTCTTAGGGGGTGAAATTAAAAGAGCATGAGGAACTTATTCTACAATTGACTTGTAAAGATGATGCACTGAAAAGACTCAAGAATGACGATGAAGACCCTAATGAGTCTGGTGCTGGTGGTGAGACGAAACAAGCTCACGACTCATCTACAGGTGCAGGTACGAGTGGTGGTGATGACTCGGGTAAGCAGATTGTTGTGTATCATGATTCAACTGCTGTTAAACCGATTGAAATGATTGAAGCCAATACCGTCATATTTATGGATGGATAGGGAATGGTTAGGAGTGTGGTGAACAGGGATGAGATTGAGGTTGGTGAGTTCATTTAAAGGTCTCTAACACGAGAGCAGATTTCCATACTGCTAGGGTTGAATGATGAACAGTTAACCGTGTTAGAGACAGAGCCTGACGTTGAGGTGGTGAATGAGGAAGGCATAATAAATGATCCGTCTATTCAAATAATACGGATTTTATTTATGAAGACGAGGAAGTTGAGGTAGAAGACGTCACTGCTGACGAGTATCCTGACCTGTTTCAACACACAAATGTTGATCAAGGTGCTCTAGTATTCGATGAGCAAACGTTTAAAGCTGCTGAGGATGATTTGGTAAAGGCTTCTAAGGGTAAACAGGCAGCTGATGCAGTATTTAATTCACTTGAAGTCATAACCGATGCCGATATTGCTAAGTGGTTCAGCTATAAAAAGGTGAGTAAGATTATCAAGGCATATCGGTACATCGATCAAGAACGGAAAGATGAAGCTGTAGCCTGGGTCAAAGCAAACCAAGTGACTTCTTTCAAGACCGTATCAAAGGTTCATGGTGATATTGTCTCCTGGCTATATGATTCTGATCTTAAGGTATGCATCGTTAAATGAGAGAAGGGAATCCAGTACTACGAGAAGATAATGGACGTTCTTACCCTACCGCGTTGGGATGTTCATACCCTCGCGTGTAGTCCGTTTATCAATCGTGGTGGTGACCGGACAGCTGAGTGGTTTCATCAACACTTATTGTTCAATGTCAATCATGGTTTCAAGTTTTTCAAGCCCCAGGTCCCCACACGTAAACGAACTGATGAAATTGATCCAAGGACGGGCTGGAGGAAGCTTGTTCTTAAGGTAAAGCCGCCAAAAACGATGAAACGTGTGCCGGTGAAGACTACGCACCAACATATGCATCTATCGTTTGACCGCTGGTACTACGACAATCGTACTGGCGAGGCCGTCATTGTGCTGGGTAAAGGTCTGAAGACTAAGCTTATTAAGGTTATCGACCTGATGTGCTTGGTTAACTTAACTGAGACCGATAATGACGTGCTTCACAAGAACAAGATTCTGATTGAGCGCGATGAAGACTATGATCTGGCTATGCAATTCCAACGAGTTGTGCGTGTTTGTTATGAAAACGGGATTCATAGCTGCATACACTGGCAGTCCAAGCGTTTCAAGTGAAGATCAAAGACAAAGAGCTCAAGACGAGGGGGTGTCTGTTAGTGCACGGTTTTGTGTCTTGAGTCATTGTATTTATCGTGAACGTATTTGTCGTTTTGTTTTATGTAATAAACAATTAATTTATCTTGTAGTTCGTTAATGTATGAGTCTAGTTCGCTAAGGATGTTTAGTGAACTAGATCTAAGTTAAGTCTCTCCTGATTCGTTAAGGATGTTTAACTAATCAGGGGGTGATTCGTTAAAGTTTATTTCGTTTAATGTATGTAACGAAGTGGACTCTAGTTCTTTAGGGGATGTTAACGAACTAGGTCCATCTTCTATTTATATGTGAACATTGTTCACAATTAAGTTAAGTTTTTGAGTTAATTAACGAACCTCTGCTCAAATACTCTCTCAATCTTCATACTGATAATATTAACATACATACAATCGATACATAGATATAGATAACGTATTAACTATAGATCAATGGCAATCATGAACTAGATCCTTATATAGGTTAATTTATATACAACTCAGATCTGAGATCTGTGTTAGTAAGTGTAACAGTGAGATCAAACACATTTTTAAACATTTTGACCAACTTTATAGCCCAAAAGTTTAAATGGGCCGGGTTTTCGGATTTTTTTTAAATTCGCAAATGTTACAACCGAATTCCTAAACTCTTGGTAAAGATACTGGTACGGAATATGTGTGTATGGTCGTAGGGTACTACAGAACAAGTACATGTACAAGTATTTATAGAAAAAATCACATACCTAATTGTTATTTTTTTTATTCTAAACTCGGCGGGTTGTCCTGACACCTGTCGCTCCATGACAGGTTATTATGTGTTTACTTCGTTAATAACCTCATCTCCTTTTCGTCAAAGAGACAAGACACCATTTATCGTTCGAGTGCTGAAGCTAAGTACCGAGGTTTCGCAAATGTTGTGGCCAAAATCTGCTGGCTACACAATCTTCTCCTTGAAGATCATCACCCGCTCTCACTTGCCACGCTTGTCTATTGTGACAATGTGAGTGGCATATATATATTCGACAACTCCGTTCAACACCAGCATACAAAACATACCAAGCTCAATATTTCGTCTGTGAAAAGGTGCAACGAGCACGGGTTCGAGTCCTACACATCCCCTCTCGGTATCAAGTAGCAAATATCTTCACGAATGGTCGTGTGCACTGTTTGAAGATTTTCGATCCAGTCTAAGCATACGGTCTCCTCTAACTTCGACTACGGGGGTATAATAGAAATAGAAGTAATGTCACTGTTCATGAATAGATTATTCCATAGCTATGAGGCAGTTCTTACCAAAAATATCATGTAATTATTTATACACATTGATTGTAATGAAAGAGACAAGGATCGTAATATTCATACAAGTGTATAATTATAATTAAACCCGTTTCTTATCCGGAATAGACGATAAGGTTGATAACCGAAACTAGTTAGACAGGTTATTTTATTTCAATCCCAGAAACTGCTTGCTAAGTACAACCATTTATAATCGATTAACCCGTATTTGCAACTCTAATCACATATGTGAGATGGGCATGAAACTACTTTTAGTTTTGGCTATTTGGTTTAATTTATTATGGTAATATGGATCACAAAATCTTAGGGAAGAAAAATAATGATATCTAGTTTGATCACTTGGTCTGGCACTCTGGCTTCTCGGTTCAACTCAACTAGTTGATTCAATTGGAGGCGGTTTAAATAAGGACGACAATGAGACAAATATTTGAATATCAATCTAAGGGTCAGGTTATTCTATAAAATGAGACAACAATGAGAAGGATTTGTAGCAAAAAAAATAATGAGAAATTAATAAAAAAAAATCATAACTCAAAATTTAATAAATAAACGAAAAATATGAAAACACAAAAATGTTTCCATCGTCTTCCTCGTTCAAGAAAATCTCGAAAAAGACACAATGTTGAGGAAAAAAGATTATTTATCATTGTGTTTTTTTGTTTATTTTCGTCACTAATTGTGTATTTTTTTTCCTTGACATTGTGTCTTTTTCTTGATATTATGTTGTAATTCTCAACATTGTGTTATATTTTGTTCGACATTATGTTATATTTTACGACATATTGTGTTTTTTTATTTATCATTATGTTGTTTGTTTATTTTCTGCATTATGTCTTTCTTTCTCGGCATTGTCTATTTTTAGCATTTTTTTTTTGGAACGGGAATGACGATAGAAACATTTTGGTTTTTTTAAATTTTTTTGTTTTTATTTATATTTTTAGCTATGATTTTTTTTATTATTTTTTTTTAAATTTGTTAGAGATTTTTTGTGTGGCCACAAATCTTTTCCACATTTCTCATTTTTTTCTTCCTTTGTATATTAACTTTTCCCTTAAATACAATTTGTAAAATCGCGTTCCAAAACCGGTTATGTGTAAGATAATTAATTACTTACGTATCAGGTATACCTATTAGTTTGTTAAAAATTATATTAAGATTCTCAAATATATATCCTACTATTTTAGCAAGAAAAGCTTTTATAACTTTGAAGCAAAGATTAACAAATGCCCCAATACTTGCATTACCAGAAGAAACTGAAGATTTTACAGTTTGTTGTGATGCTTCCAAATCATGATTGGGATGTGTATTAATGCAACGTGAAAAAGTTATTGCTTATGCATCCAGACAACTAAAGAAACATGAAGAGAATTACACAACACATGACTTGGGTTAGGAGCAACAATGTTTGCCCTAAAGATCTGGAGACACTATCTGTATGTAGTAAGTAAACTGTATTTACATACCATAAAAGTTTAAAATATATTTTGGGCAAAAGGAGCTCAACATGAGACAAAGACGCTGGATGGAAATTCTTAGTGATTATGATTGTGAAATCCAGTATCATGAAGGTAAATATAATGTAGTATCCGATGCATTAAGTAGAAAAGAGCTTGAGAAACCTAAAAGAGTACGAGCTCTAAGGTTAGAACTTCATATCAATTTAATTAATGAAGTGAAGAATGCTCAAAAACAGGCAATGGAAGAATATAAAACTCCTGATGAGAAAATAAATGGTACCATTGATCTACTTGAAAAAGGAAATGATTAAATTCTTCGAATGAGGAACAGAATCTGGGTACCAATTATAGGAGGATTACAAGAAAGGATTCTAGAAGAATCCCATAAATCCAAATACAATGCATCTTGGAAGAGATAAAATGTATCAAGATTTGAAGAAAATCTATTGGTGGATAGGAATAAAAAAGGACATAACTAATTATCTTTTGAAATGCGTAACTTGTTCGTAAGTTAAAGCTGAACATCAAAAGTCATCAAGATCACTTCAACAATTAGAAATGCCATAATGGAAATGGGAATTAATAACAATGATTTTGTTACTAAATTACCTACAACAAAAAGTGGAAATGACAAAATCTGGGTGATTGTGGATAGATTAACAAAAACAGTTCATTTTATACCAATGAAGGAAACTTTTAAAATGGAACAATTAGCTAAGTGTAGACAAATTTGTCTCACTAAATGGAGTTCCATTATCCATCGTGTCTGATCAGGATAGTCGTTTCACTTCTCATTTTTGGAAAAGTTTCCAAGTAGCCATGGGAACAAGGTTAAATTTGAACACAACATACCATCAACAGACTGACGGTCAAAGTGAAAGAACCATACAACCATTGGGGGACATGCTAAGAGCATGTGTAATAGATTTTGTTGGAAACTAGGATGACCATTTACCACTAATAGAATTCTCCTATAATAATAGTTATCATACAAGAATTAATGTTGCCCTATTTGAAGCACTTTATGGACGAAAGTGCAAAACCCAAGTGTGTGTTTTGAGCAGAAATAGGAGCAAAACAATTATCAGGTCCTGAAATCATACAAGAAACTACTGACAAGATAAATCAAGTCAAGGAAAGATTAAAGACGGCACGAGATCGTCAGAAGAGTTACGCAAATAATCGACGTAAACCATTAGAATTTCAGGTTGGAGATAAAGTGTTACTGAAAGTATCTCCATGGAAATGAGTAATTCAATTCGGCAAGAAAGGAAAGTTGAGTCCAAGGTTTGTCGGACCTTTCCAAATTATTAGACGAATTGGAACAGTAACTTCTCAGCTAGAGTTACCAGAAGAAATGACAAGTATACATGATGTATTTCATGTAAGCAACTTAAGGAAATGCCTAGCTGATGAATCATTGAAAGTATCCCTTAAAGATATAAAGGTAAATTAAAAGTTGAAATTCGTTGAGAAGCCTTTACAAATTGAAGATAGAAAAATCAGGAATCTCAAACATAAAAGAATAATTCTGGCCAAAGTGAAATGAGATTCAAGGCGTGGACCAGAATATACTTGGGAATTAGGATCAGAAATGAGAAGAAAGTATCCACACTTATTCTAGTAGATCTCGAAGACAAGATTCAAAATAAGCAGGGGAGACTAGAACAACCTATAATACAAACAAAAGGAAAAATGAAGAAAAGAAAAGAAGTAAATTCCATCCCACATTGGTAGAGGAAAATAAATGGAATCCTTCACCTTGGTATAAATAAGAAAGTGAGTTTTTGTCTCGCATCGCTAGATTATAAAGCTAGTAAGCTCTTTATAAGAAGTCTAGTTTATATGATAATGTTCTTATAAGAAAAATCACACCCAGTGGTCCTAGCGGAGGGTGCTAAGAACCCGCCGCGCACGGGCACGGGCTCGGGAAAGGTGCGATGGGCGCTTGCTTTGATAGCGCACTTTGCACTTCGCCCGCTTGAGAGCCACCTTAATGTTTTTGAAAACTTCTTTGTTGGTGCAATTTTTGACCGTCGCTATGCAATTCCGACTAGTTGGGGAAAAGTTGTGGAGGGAGCCAACTTTGTCATTGGTGAAGTTAGAACAACTTCACATGTTGGTGAAGTTAGGAACAACTTCACGTGTTGGTGAAGTTAATACAACTTCACGTGTTAGGACAAGTTCGCCGTCTGGCCCAAGCCCAAGCCCACGAGTTTGTGTATCTATATATACGTGTGTCATGTTTAGGGTTTGGTATCCAGAAAGAGTTAGTAGTTCAATTGTTAAGTTGTTTAGTTTCATAGAAAGAAACACAAAGATAGAGTCGGGTGGGCAGACCTGAGGTAGAGCTCACCTCGGGTCGGCCGTGTTTTGTTTTCTCGTTCAGTATGTAATGCGTTATGAATATTATATAAAGGATCTGCAGATTCGTTTATTTCGTTCGTGTGTTTGTTTGTGTTTAATCGTGTTATTCGTCTCCAACACCATAAACGAGTCTAGGTGGATTCCGCACTCCTAGACATCGTGCGGATCTCGTATCGATCACCATCACACCGGGGACTTACATTCTTCCTTCGCGCTATGCATAGGAATACATTCAAGATCCTTTGCGATACGCGAAGTAGTATCAGTTATTTGAAAACTATTTTGTCTTTCGTGTTGCGCTAAGTAATCCTTCGCGATACACGACGTGGTAGTCACGCAACAGTGAGACACGTGACGTGCCACGTGGCATAGCTAGGGATGACTTGGCAAAGCTATGGTTGCGTCATGCTAAGCTAATTCGTTGATTATGTTGGTTCGCACTGCGCGAACGGGCAAAATTTCAACTATAAATAGAATGGAAAATCAACCATCATGCTCGTCCCACATTTTCTCTCTCTCACTTTTCTTATATAAAGGTGTTAGTATTATACCCGAGCAGTCGTAACAATACCCTCTCCGATCGATAAAAACTTGTATGCGCGAATCTGAAAGATCTGCCTGTACAAGGTAAGACATTGTGCCATCGTGTAAAGTTTCTAATCTCGCGATTATCATTAAATTATTGGGTTTATACTAATTTAAATATGCTACATTGTGTTTAACCTAGGTGTTTAACACCAGGAAGCGCTCGTTTATTATAAACTTACAAGAATACAAGGTGAGATATTCGAGATTTTGTACAAGTCACATTTGTGTGAGACAACTAGTTTTTCAATACCGTCATGATGATTTTGAAACCTATTAAACTCATGACGGATAATACTTTCAGATATATTTTCAAAGGATTTTATTTACATTACAGTGATTAAGTCTCTGTAAACTTACGGGATGGTTACTACTGGTATTGTGGGGTTTGTATACATGGCTTGCCTATTGGGCTATTACACGTTACTTATTGGACAAGTATTAGCCAATAAGTAATATGACCATAGTCATAGATACAGTCGAGTGACAGGTACCTTTCGGTAATTTGTAAGAAGGCAGATGTAAAAACATATTAATGTTGTAACTGTAAAATGTGTCATTTATAAATGAATGTACTCACCAGTATTTCCCGCTGATCAAATATTTTTAAACATGTTGCATGTGACTTGTTAGAGACAAAGAAATGATGCATGCGGAGTTCTAGGTTAAATAAGTGGCTTGTCACTAGAATAAAGAAACGTCTTTTGAAATTAGGGTTTATCTCTATAAAACCTATGTTTGTATAAAAACTGGTGTATTCTCAGTTTATGAAATAAGAATCATGGTGTTTTTATAACTCTGATCATTTTTCCTAACTAGGAGCCTGATGAAATATTCCGTTGAAAATTTATTTTAATAAACACCGATACCATTAATCAATGTTCACAGCTCCCTCCCGGGTATAGGAATCGGGGGCTATGACATTTTGTCATCCTTAAAATATACACGAATGAACCAGTTACGTAGTTGAATCTTCGTCCGATCAGTCTGATCAATTTCTGAAAACATTTATTTTATAACACGTATAGCCATCGTAAAGGAAATGGATATTTGCTTAAAATAATATCCTTGAAACCATACGAATGTCGTTACTCATTTGGGTAAATATATTAGTATAAGGCTAATAAAACATCATATAGTTGACGTATGTGAGCTAAGTATGACAACCACCAGTGACGTAGCCAAGAATTTTTCCTACGGGTTTGTGGACAGGCAACAAATAGTTTATCACTTAAGTTTGGGTCTTCTATAGGTTCAATGTCAAAAATTTCTACGTATGCGATGTCAAAATACATGAAAATATAGCATTAAAAAGAAATTTGTACGTGTTCGGCCGAACACAGCCCCTACTAGTGTCGTGATGGTGATTTTAATGTGATCATTATCTTTAAGTAATCAATATTTACTTGTAGACCAAATATAAATTCTTAATACATATTGATTTGAGTTACGAGATGTGTAGTGCATATTTGCTCAATAATATTTTAGCTTTGATACTAAGGAATCCTTATAGCTTTGCTGCCATGAGGGGTTTCAATGGGACAACCAATGGTCAAGAGGTTGTGCCCTTTTTTAGGTGTAAGAGACTATCCCATTGTCAATTCAACATGAAAATTTAGATTATCTTAAAGGCGCTTCATTGTTAACACATCAAATCAGCATGGATGGCGAAAAGTTCTGTAAAGAAAGATCTTCAAACGATATCAAACATAAGTAGCAAGTTGCTACTAATAGGTAGCAACATGGATAATAAAGGTGAGTGGCGACCTGTAGTTTGATAGCAACTTTAAAGCTTGGTAGTAACCTAAACTTAAGATCAGTTGTATCTTTGACCTGCAATGACTTAGTAACAACTGAGATGCGGTAGCAACCTAAACTAAAGATCAGTAGTATCTTTGATCTGCAATGACTTGGTAGCAATTGAGATGCGGTAGCATCTTGTACTTTTGTAGGATCTTAGAGCATTTTTCATCCTATTCTCTATCCATAAATTCAAAATTATATTAAAACACATTACATTTTTAATTAAATAATATTCTTTTATACATTTATCATTACCATTTCTTTTTCCTTCACTCACAACCACTTTTAAAATATATTAAAAAATTATATAAGGTGTACATTAGTTTTTCAAATATACTATAAATCATTGAGTTTTCTAAAATATAAAAAAATTTCACTCACAACACCATAAATCACTCTATAAATTATTAAACACCCCTCAAATAAAATAGGGATTGAATGAAAATGCTCTTAGAACTTCGATAGAAACTGCAACACATTTAACTGTCATAGCTATTTATTTTAGCTGCGACATTTTACCCGGTTATTGTAATGGTCCGACCCATGTATAACAAATTAGCAAACCAAACGTGATTATTTTGTCAACTAAATTCATCACGTGCTACAATTTGTGTTTGATAGATTCAATCACTTCATATTACAATTCATTTGCTAGATTTCAATTCTTTAAAATAAAATTGTGTGAACCAAACCCCTCCCCTCTGATAACACGCATACTAACCGATAAAAACATGGGTAACTGATTACTTGCTCAGATTAAATCAAATCAAGATTATGAAAATGACCAAGATTTACATATAATTCTGCAGACATGATGGCTTATTATATTACAACAGCTCATTTCATTCACGTATAACAAGTTAACCGATTTAGGATCAGCAACCTCAAAATGATATTTTCCTTTCATTTTCGAAATGAATAAACTAGAGAAACCAAGATTTGACATATTAACTCCTACCACCAATCAATTGAACATATCAAATTAACTCCTACCACCAATCAATTGAACATATAAAACTATGGGTGTCCATCACTTCATGTAAATGGGTTTCGTGTTTGCGGGCTGAATTCTTCAACTCTAGCCTGATCCACAATTTATTAACGTTGTGTTAAACTCGTTTAAATTTGTGACCCGTTTGATGCTCATTTGTGGATACAAGTAATAACTAGTGACTTTGTGACAATTTATACAATCAACTACCACGACTCAGATAAAATCATCTGTAATTGTGTGGTTTAACTAACTATTTTTGTTTCTTTATCATTCACTCACAAGTTCAACCTTTGGTTTATATATTTAGCTTAATATAAAAAGAAGCCAATAGACTGATTGGAGAATCGATACTTAACTCAAAATAAATACGTTGTAAGTGAAGAATTCATGAAATACTTAAAAATGTAATATTCATTTCACTTGTAAAAGTAAGCATTTAGGAGGAAAAAATAAATCGATATACTTAACTTCAAATATTAACACTTTTCATATCTAAAATCTAAATACCTACATTTTTAAAAACCATTAAATGGGTTGACAATTTACCCACTTGTTAAACGGGTCGTGCTCGGGTTAACTTATTTATTAAATAGGTCGTGTTCTGGTTGACTTTTTAATCAAACGGGTCATATTAGCCGACTCAAAACCTGCATTTTCCGTGTCCTACTCGTGATGTGTCGGGAATTGTCACCCACATATAAAACTAAGATGCTCAAATGGGCAAAAAGAGTAAACAGGTTCCACGCAAGATGAGTTAATGTCAAATAGGACGTTTTAAAAAATATTGTGTCAATTTGGTTCGGTCAAAATGGTTTCTGACAAGGAATAAAAAAGTATAAAAATGGGTTCAGCTGCTATATTTCATATGGCGTGTGGAGTCACGACAGTGACAAGGTTGTGCCAGCAGTTGAATGATGTTTGCATTCGAGAATCCCTAGCATTTCATCAAACTCCATTTGACATTATGGATATACTTCAGTTTATTGCATATCACTTTCTTAATCGACCCAATATTGTAATACTTTGCTTGATTATCTAAACCATTGAGCATCAAAACTTCATCAACATGAACATACAAATGAATAAAGTTGCGTCAAGTGGGCAATGACTTGGCTGTATATCGAGTGGAGGCTACCGATAAAGTTCTGATACCCGATAGTTTTGATCATCTAGCAGAGCATGGCAATCGTGTTTATCTAAGAGTTTAAAGCTATCAAAGTATAACCAAACTAAAGAAGACAAAATAAAGTATGCGTAGTATGCCAATCGGGTTTATAAGTAATAAGATGAGCGCATTTTAACGGAACACATTTTGATACTTTTGTAAACTGCATGCTTTGACCTGGACACATTTTGCTCAAAACCAGTTTTGACCCAAACATGTTTCGACTCTTACCTAACCAACCTGACCCGACCCGCATGTTTTGTCAGGATTACGAGTATATCACAAAAAAAGTCCATAAACCACGTTTAAAAACGTACTAAAGCCAGCAATTAACTCAACTATAAAACCGAAAACACAGAATTCTACAAGTATTAGATCATGGAAAAGATAAACAAGAATCCATATTATAAGTCCACATACTTTTTAAAGCCTAAATTTTGAAGGAATAACATGTATAGTTAAGCTCATGCAGCCATAGCTAAAACATGAAACTCGAAAGAAGACGCAACAAACCAGTATCGCAGCCTCTTCACCAACTCGAAGGCAAGTACGCATGAACCGCATACCCCGTCTTCCAATTATCCAAGTACACGACTTTCCTCACAGCCCAAAACGAAACAACCATCGCTATAACCATAATAATCCTCTGCGCAACCAAACTCTTCACTCTAACCAACACATGAGTCACAAAAGCCAGCAACAGCCCAACAATCGTGTACAAAAACCCGATCGCAAAGCCCTCAGCCCCCAACTGCATTCCCGACCCCTGGTAAAAGAACACAAGCTTGCTCGGATCATTCCTGTCCGATATGAACAACGGCATTTTCCTAATTATGTTATGCATAGTGCCCGACACGCTAAAGAAGTACACAAACACCGACCCGGACAGCCAAAACCGCTTATCGTGAAACAATGTCTCACCGGCTAATAGCTTTCTAAGCAGGAAGGGTAAGGATATTAAAAAGGCGACGATCAAGAAGCCGACTTGGGTCTTGGATAGAATCGGTGGGCGGTGAATGAGACCGATGGCGAGCTTAGTCCTGGACTGGATAAAGTGTGCCATGGAGTCGGCCAGGCCCGAGAAATCGCCTGCGTCCATGGGGATGGAATCGGAGCTTAAGTTATTGGCCTCGGGCGGGAGGAGGCGGATATGGGGCAGGGCGTTGACACCGAATTGGGCGAAGGAAGGTTGGGATTCGCCGAATTCGATGTCGCAGAAGAATAATCTGGAGTGGGTGGATTGGGAGTGTTGGTTGTTGGTAGTGAAGGATTTGGATAGGGGGAAGAATTCAGACTTTAAGGACTTGAGGTGGAGTTCTGATTTGTCGTGGAGTTGGAGGGCGTCGAAGAATATTATTAAGTTGAAGGATCTGGGTTTGGTGGAGATGATGCGGCGGAGGAGGGTGTCGGAGAGGTGGATGACGCCGGAGTTGGAGCGTGATCGGATGGATTCCAGTTCGGAGAGTAGATCGGCGTCGGCGCTGGCGGTGAGGAATGGTGGTGCGGATAGTAGGATTAGTAAGAGGAGAATGGCTGTAGGCGACCTCGGTGGAATCGCCATGGCTGGATCTGGTGAAATGGGTTAGGGTTTGGTTGATGAAGAAGACGATGACTGGAGTTGACTTGGAATTTTGGGTTGGGGGATGAATCACTCGTTCCAATCAAATGTTGCCACGTGGTTAGTTATAATGACACGTCTGAAATATTCAAGTGTTTTAATGGTTAACGTTACTATTTGGACAAACAGATTTTTTTTCAGTTGTCTAAATACTTTGTAGGGGTGTTCAAAGTGATATAATGGTTAAAGATCAACGTCGTCTGGTCAAATTCAGCTTACGGAGCTCTTAAGCGTTTCTAAGTTATTTTCAGTTTTGTGGAAACTAATCCGTCCGAAGGTTCAGTTGTGGTAAAACCCGGACGTCTTCAGGATCGAACTAGAGAGCATAAAGAACACAGTCTTTCTTCTTTGAGCCAGTCATAACCCTCCAAAGTGTTGTTTGTCAAGATTGAACATAAGTGTTTATTGAGAAACTCAAGTTTCCTACCACTATACCACACTGAAAATGATGGTTATAATGATAAATTTTCCAAACTAACTCACTCATTGTCACGATGAGATTGAGTTCAATCTCAACATGAAAGATGAGATTTATAGCCACGTTATAGTTTCTCATTTTCAGTTGAACTTCATTGTGAAGGAATTTTTCAAAAAAGGTGGATTATTTTAGGAATCTTTATCCTTATTAATATATTGATAAATGATAAGTGACATGTAGACGAAGATAAGAGAACAACTTAATGTTGATGGTAAGTTGTGACTACATAAATAGTGTTTTATTAGTTATGATGAGTGGTTTTGGTTTACATAAACACATAACATAGATGAAAAGAATTAAGTCGAGTTATTACTCAGGTTAAACCATCTCAAGTTAATGTAATGTTATATAAATCTTTTAGTCTGGGTGATTCATTTTGGGGTGTTCTACCTAAGATAACAGGACCGACAAGAGATGTAGTTTATTATTACCGCTAACAATGATACGTGACATTCGTGAAATAGGATTTAAGTATTGTATTTGTATATGAAATTCAAGTGTACTTTCGAAGGATAACATTGCGTATTGGTGAATGATGATTTTGTAAGCTAAAAGCAAGACAGATGAAGGGACGTCGAAGTTGATTTAGGCTTTTAACATGATGAGTTGCATCAAGACATTATTCATTGAAATTGCAGTTTTGGTTAAATTCGATAACCCGTTAGAATACTCAAAACATAGCAGAACACATCCCAAGTCGAATGGACATAAGTTGTAAACCGCAATAACAAACATCCTCATAAACGATTGTCGTACTGCTATTTGATTTCCTAAATCCTAAACATTAAAACAGTCTCATGAGGTGAGAAGAAGTATGAACAATATTTAACAACCTATTTGGTCAGCGAAACATGTAAACGGGCTGGCCTTTATCGCGTTTAACTAAACACGCTGACCGGTTTAACCCCATTAACTAAACGGGCTGACCTGTTTGATCCATTTACTTGGTCGACCCGCTGGCGCCAACCTTTTTATGACCAACTTAATCCATTTTTTTCCAGCTTTAATACCACCATCAATCAACCTGTCTGACATGCTAGGTTGTGCAAGTGCTTGCAGGTTAAGTTGGATATTTTTACATGAATAAAAATATAGGTCGTGTCCGGGTTGAACAGCTAAAAACAGAACACTGATAATCTCACAACAATTTTACTTGAAATTACAAATCAGTCGTCTATACACTTTCGGGCTCGGTTTCAATCCCATCGCAAGCATTTCATCATGCAATTTCATGGCTTTTTTCAACTCATTCTCACGACAAAATCCATTAATCATGATCACAAAAGTTTCACCGGTAAGCAAGTTCTTCATTCTCATGTAATCAAAGATTTTTTCGGCTTCTTTAACCCTCACCACTTCCAAAAGTCCATTGATCAATGCATTGCAAGCCATTGAATCCGCATAGTAATCATTCTTCTCCATTTGATCATGCAAATTAACAGCTAAATCAATTTGTCTTTTTCTACAATAACGCTTCATTAAAAGACCACAACACGAAGACTCAAGCAAAATAGATTCTTGCATAGCCAACTCTGCAAGCTCCTCTGCTTCTTTCCATCTGTGTGTTTTGCACAGAGCGGTTATAAATTTTGATATCGTGTTTGGGCCCGGTTTAAACCCTTTTGAGATTAAATCTTTTAGTAAAGAATCAACTTCTTTTGATGCATTTTCATTGCAAAGAATGTTGATAAACTCGTTGTAAAAGACCGGGTTGACTTGAACTGATTTATGTTCAATAATGTGATGAATCTCGATTGCTTCTTTTACACGAGCTTCCATGGACAAGGCTCGGATCATACACCCGTAAGTCCTGTTTTTTAAAGATTGCTGTGAATCACACGCGGTCTTAAATAGCATGTATGCTGCATATGCTTTTCTCAAGTCACAAAGCTTTTGAATAAGTGAATCATGTTTGGTTAATGGTTTTGAAACGTATCCCTTTTCAGCCATGGATTCCATTGCAAATTCGATCATTTCATCGTTCTTGTATCTGCACGCACCGTTAAGAACCGAAGCAAAATTATTAAACCCTGGATTTAATTTTCTCTCAGACATTTCATCGAACATGTGGAGTGCATGTTCAAGCATCCCCAATTCACTGCAACGATCGATTACTAAATCGTATATTAACGGATCACTTGTATTGATACTGATCAATCTAAGCATTGCATTGATCTTCCCCTGTTTACTGAATATTTTGGCGATTACACGCAACGCAAACCGATCCACCGAAACCCCATTTCGAATCATGAAACCGTAAAAACACAAAGCCAGCTTAGCCTCATCGGTTTCGTATAACGCAGTAAGCAATGTATGATACGAACGAATCGAATATGTAGTAAAATCTCTGGTTAAATTAAAAACCTCCAGAGCTTGGATACACAAACCCTTTTCGCAATACCAATCGATAACACAATCGAACACAGCTGAAGCATCTTGACTACAAAAGTTTCGATCTTTTCGACACGAATTGATCAAAGATTCAGCAATTTGAGCAGGTGGGTTGTTTTCAAGTAGTGAATTTAAGATGGGTTTTGAAGGATCAACCAAACCCGACCCGATTAACAGATGGGTCATTCGGCATTGCACAACAATGTCCGGTTGAAAAGATGTGTTCTTGATTGCCCAATTGTAGAAATTAAAGGCGGTTTGGGGTTGGATTTGTGTGGTTTTGAGGATTTGGAGGAAAGTAGATGGGGTTAATGTGGATTTGAGACTTAGGGTTTGTAGAATTGAAGGCCAGTTGTGTCTTTGTTCAAGAATGGATGAGATTTGAGAGACTAAATGTGTCTGCTTGATGTGGGTTCTCCAACTGGTGGTTTTTGGTGTGTTGTTGGAGAGTGATTTGATCAAGAGTTTGGTTTTCCGCATACCTTACCTTCTGCGGGTTTTGAGTTTGGGAAACTATGAATGACATTTCTTCATTTTACTTTAAATTTTGAGTTTCTAACTTTCTATAAGGGTATAATCGTAATTTTATATTTGATGTTCTTTTTAACTTCAGTGCATGAGTCGTTTTAATATCTAGCGGAGACATTATTATTGGTTATTTGTTATCAACACATGGTTTAGTCGGTTAATTTGGTTAACTGAATTTCAAACAAGTTTACTGATGTTTTTTTTTTTTTAAATTCAACTTGAGGCCAAATGTTATAAAGATACTCTCATTACTTGTGTGTATAGCATTGTGACATGCTCTCTTATCGTCACATTCACACAAGTACACACCACAACTATGAGAATGGTCATTCATAAACTAATGGTTAACACTTGTAAAAAAAATGTGCTCTGGAACCCTTTATATCATTCACAGCTAAAGATCCTAACTTTAACAGTTCCAAACTTCAAACATGATTGAATAGGTTTGTTTACATAAACCGACATGTATAACTGACTGATAAACTCTACAAGTGAATTATTAAAAGAAGTCACACTTTATAACTAGTCTCAACTTTGACCTTATATACACAAAAATCATTTATATGATAAGTACCAACTCTAGTAAAACACACTATGCCAACAACTTTGTCCCACTAAATATTGTAAAGAACTTTGAACAGTGTTGAATAGGTTACATAAACTAACATGTAGTAACTGAATGATAAAGTTTATAAGTGATATTAAAATAATTTGTGTTTTAAAAGCAGTCTCAACTTCAACCTCATACATACATAAGATTATAACAATATCATACTTTCTATGTATAACTATCATTAAACAAGAATATACTTATAGATGAACTACTATTATATTATATATACTACACATAATTATTTTATATGTTAATGAATACACCTGATTAAGTTATTCTCGTTATGAGACACCTCAAACCAAGACAACAGTTGGTTTTGAGTTAAATTTGGCTCTATCGGTTAATTCGCTTATGGTTTGCTTATTCGGTTTTGCTTACCCAGATCAACTTATTTATCTATATTTATATCTATACTATATATAAAACAAATAGCAATAACCTCTTAAAATTTAAGAGGTACCACAATTTTCAACGTAAACTTTAATTTAAAAAAAATATAAATACAACCTTAGTCCCTCAACTTTACACACTTTTGGTAAATTTAAATAAAAGTTACACATTTAACCCTTATTATAAACTAACTACCCTCACGACCTATTTAACGAATATAACTTTTTAACATGCCAATATTTTTTTTATAAAAATTACATCATAAAAACGAGCATTTTATTCACTTTAATTTGAGTATTGTATTGATATACTTAACAAATTTGAAAAAATCAACATGTTACGTGATTACCAGTTTAGACGGCAAAAAGTCTAACAGACTCGAGTCAGGGGTTAATCCTTATTAGTGTCGGAACAAGTCGATGCATAAAATGGTTAATTTGGTTCGGGTAGGGTAAGTGCGGGTTTAAGTCGAAAGGGGTCATGTTAGAAAAGGTTTCTGTTAGAACGATGTTAGGTCGTAACGGGATTCAGGCCAAAACAAATTGGTCTAAAATAATGATGTTTTTTATATTGTTGCTTTCAGCTCTTGATTTCACCAAAGGTTACATGCGTTAAGGCATCAGTTATGTGTATGCCATTTTCACCCTTTCTTTTTTATCTTGGACCCATACTGACTAATTCCAAATTTTTCATTCTTTTAGTTTTGATTGATTCTGACTCATTAAGCATTTATGTTTGGTATAGGGTAATGGAATGGGTTATGGAATGGAATGAGCGAATGATTGAATGGACGAGGTAAAGGAATGATTCATTACCATTCCATTGACATGTTTGATTACCATGTGGGAATGCAATGAAATATTAGTTTTATATTATTTTTTGGTAAGCTAGAAAAAACCGGAATAAAATAAAAACGATAGCGAGTGGCGGTGGGATGGTGGTGGCGGTGGTGGGCGGCGGTGGCGTTGGGCGGGAGCCGGGGGAGCCGAGAGCGATTGTTGTTAGTGGTAGGTGGTGGTGATAGTGGGTGGTGGTGGCGGTGGTAAGCGACGAGTGGTGGGCGGTGATGGTCGGTTAGTGGTAGTGCTAGTGGGAGGCGCTGATAGGTGGAAGAGGGTGGTTGGTGGTGGCATCGGAGGTGGGTGATGGTGGTGGCAGGCGGCATAAGCGGTTGGTGGTGGTGGTCGGCGGCGGAGGCGGGTGGTGGTGGTCGGCGACGAAGGTGGCAGTGGGTGGTGGCAGCGGCAGAGGCGATGGTGGTGAGAGTGCAATGGGTAGTGGTGGGAGGTGTAAGGCCCCGTTACCGGTAGCCCTACTTTGGTGTTGGATTTACTTATAAACACAGTTCTACAAATCAGAGTTAATTAAAACTTTCGCGGAATAATATAAAACATCAATCATTCATTACATATATCCATAATTTGTCTTTCAAAACATAACCTAAATCATAACATTCAAAACATCATGACAATCTTCGGATGCCAGCCTCTTCAATCCTGCCATGTGTCCATCTCAAACTAGCTGTCTCAATCTGTTAACCTGCGTGCATACTAAAAGTCAGCTACGCTGAGTGAGTTCTAGTTAATCACATCACTTACTTTACATACACATATACGTGCCCGAGGGTACGCATTACTTACTTAACCTGTCCATCAATCATCATACGCAATCATAACTAACCTTATGTTATAAAGAGCATTCGCCCTACATACCTCGGATATTATTAAGGTCTGGTACCCTTCATCCTCGGATATTATTAGGGTCCGGTACCCTCCATCATCGGATATTATTAGGGTCCGGTACCCTCCATCCTCGGATATTATTAGGGTCCGGTACCCTTTCTTTCATACCTCCTTAACATACTTTTCTATATACATAATCGTAAGTTTCATACATACATCATTCATTCTTCATTTTACAACATACATATAACATCAACCATTTCCTGGCAATACATGCAATTCAGAAGATCGTTCATGTATCGACAAGAAACCATTCATTCATTTCACATAATACATATATGGCATACACTTATCACTTAGGATAAGTGTATTAACTAATCACATCGAGTATGCACACAGCCCCGAAAACATAACAAGGAATGGGGCTAGAAACTCACCTGAAGTCGGTTACGTTCGCCGTTAATAGTTATTCCCTTCTTTAGCTGTGCGCGACTAACTGTATAACAATTACTCGTATCACTTATCTATCACTAGCCATATCACGTTTCTATTCTAATTATAACCCTCAACGGACGGGGGTCCGGGGGCAGCGCCCCTGGCAGCGAGGTCTAGGGGCGGCAACCCCTAGCAGGGTCCAAGGGGCAGAGCCCCTGGTTGGGATCGAGCTTCCAGGTCAGTTTGGAAAAATTTTATTTCTATTAACTGGCGTAACACATTTTCCATTAGGATTTTAAATCATTATTTAATTCGCTAACTCAAAGTTCAAGGGCTTATTTGTAATTAATTCATTCTTTTAGAAGTCAAGGGACTGTTCTGACATTCTTTCAAAGTTCTAATTCGTTATGCAGTCCTTAACGAATGGGAGTTCATAGCGAATTAACTATTATAACAAATCTGGCTTTGTAACGAATCAAGCATTATAACGAACTGGTCCTTATGACGAATTGGACCCTTTCACGAACTGGTCCATATAGCGAAATGGTCCATCTAATTCGTTTTCTCTTTTAACGAACTGGTCATAACGAATCAAAGGTAATTCGTTACTCATTTTCCTTAACGAATTCGATATACGAATTAGAGCTAGTTCGTTATGCTCCCTTGTACGAATCAGCTAACGAATCACCTATTAATTCGTTAGGCTCCGCTAGCGAACTAGGGTTAGGTCAGAGAATGTCAGAACATTCTCTGACATTCCCCTTAACCTCGTACCACTTTTCGGCGCCGCCTTTGCAGGAAAATCGGGTTTTCACTGGAAAAACGAGATGTCACTCGTTTTTCCACCGTTTTCATCGTTTGTCGTCCCGTTCGATCCAGATCTGAGCTAGGGCGATTCCTCAGCTCATCTTAGGTTCGGTTTATACCCGATTCCACCCGGATCTCGTGATTTAAACGGTTTAACGGTGTCGGCTCGTCGTTTCGTTACTATATCTAACGGGTTAAGCTCATACAATATTAAACTATCATTACCTCGGGTCGGTGCTCTGATTCTTTCTTGGTTTCGGCTAGAGAAGGAGAGAACTAGAGAGAGATCTTAAGTGTGTGTTTTGGGTGGTGTATGGAATATGCGTAGAATGGAGAATTAGATGGCGATTAAGCTTTATATATTTATGGATCATGGGCTTAAGCCCATGGTCTTTCCTTCTTTCTTTATAACCCAAGTCCATAACCCATATCCATTTAACCCAACACTAGCCCAACTCGTATTCTATTTATCTAAACCGATAACGAACCATTATAAATAGACGAAATTTATATTATTGTTATAACCAAAAGTAGGAAGTTACAGGAGGGTGGTGGAGGTGATATAGTGTGAAAGATGAGTGGAATGAAAAAAAAAACAAGGGGGGTGGATGAAATGAATTTGGGGTGTTTTAGGGGGAATGAAATGAACATGGTAATGAGTGATTCCATTCCATCGACCAACCAAACACATCTTTTTTCATTCCATCGTAATGGTTCATTCCATTCCACCTCTCATTCATTCATACCAAACACTACCCTACTTTAACACATAATACCTTAATGAGTATATTTAGCAGGCTTATCTTAAACTGAACAAATAATTTTTTTTATTAATTTTATCATATCAAATGAATCTTTATAAGTTTACTTACAACTATTATGTGAAATATGTATGAGAAATGACGAAGCTGGAGAATCACATCACGCATAATCAGTTGTATGAAGCTCACTGGAATGACTTCAAAAGGCAGATTAAATAAACGTAGAAAATCCAGAAGAAATAAACATCGGCTACCGTACTATATGATATATCGCAAGAGGATTGATAAACTAACAAGAAACATGTATCGCGTTGTAAGTTATCGACGCCGCCGCATCGCGCGGGTGTTTTGCTAGTTAAAATAAATAAATAAAACTAGTAAGAGTGCCCGCGCGTTGCGGCGGGGACACATTTGTGATTCAGTTCGTAGCGGCTCGAGCCGGCGCTTTGCGACGGGGTCGTATGATGGTTTTTGATAAAACTAAATTACTACTTTTCTAAAATGAATCAAAAGAGATCATGACATCATAAAACGGATAATCAAGTTATTTTCTGATGCGTAAAACATCATGATATAGTATTTTCTGATGCGTAAAACATTAGCAAAGAAAATAAAAAAGAAAGAAAAGAATAAAAGAATTGCTTGAACATTACATACGAAGATTTATCCTTGCATTCTATACGTAACTCATCTAGAACATCAAAAATTAGTCAAATTAAGTGTTGTCAATTTGCATCACCCAAAAGTAGTGTTGAGCCTAATTTACAATCATAAAAATCCTATTTTGCTATTACAAGCCACTAATGTAAGCTAGCTGTAATAACTTTCGTTTTCCTGTATAAAGCCAAGTTACCCTTAATTGTTGCAGCATTTTCTGTCCTTCCTATAAGCCGTTCGGGGATGTGCATGAGTTCACATGTATCTGCAAATGGAGTTCCCTGCATAACCCAAAACATTCATCTCAGTATACACTACACACATTTTCAACACTATAGTTTCAATATGATTTAATTTGTATTTTTCCTCAAAATGTCACTTACTGACCTGTTTTTGCGAGCATTTTCAACACTATAGTCCTAAACCCTAAACCCTTTCGGGTTTCTGGGAGGCGACTCTGCTTATCATGCAAGTTAGAGTCACGTAACAAATCTAGATGTCATAAATCATTAAAATGCAATAAAAAAAGTCATCTTCAAGCTCATAAGCTGCTCATATGAGCCTAATATTTACATACTTTTAAGATTGTATATTTAATATATGTTTATACAGTCATATATTATTATAAACGAAAATAATTATAAATACGTTTACTAATTATTTAAAATGTATAAATTAATTAAAAACAATAAACGATCCAAACTCGAACTCGAGCTCAAGCTCTCGTAACTTAAACGTGTCGAATTAGAGCCTAGATGAGGTTGGGCTCGGCTCAGATCAACTCATTTACACACCAAATTTAGAAAGTTTTATTCATCAAAAACGCAAAGTAGCAACCTGGAGTTGACTCACCTTGAAATCGCCGATGTCATCGAAAGCAAATTCACCCTAAACCCTGAAATCGAAGACACACAACCACAGTTGTTATAAAGCATTAAAACAAAAAAAAACTTATGCTTTGCAAAGGAATGAAATATCCGGCCTATCGGAACGATAGAGCACAGTAGCACAACATTAGTCGCTAACATAAACAAAATCAAAACACAGTTAACACTAATTTAAATGTGTTTGGCGAAACTCCAACCTCAAGTAAAACCATAAATCGCACTTTCATGCTCAAACCGATCCAACAATGATATGACATAACACAAAAAGATTAGGTAGCCAACACATTTGTAATTGTTCTGAGAGATAATGGTCAAATTTGCCTAGTATTGTTCACTTGACCATGACTTGGATGATACTGGGTGTACCCGGTAAAGAAATGACCAACAGTCTATAATGAAGGAACAGGCCAGCAAGAAAACCCACAAATTAACATTAAACGAATTCCCAGTTCCAAGCTCTCAACCCAATTTCAAAAAACTTAAAAGACTAAGAACATAACCTGATAGAATGCAAGGGTTCCAATAAAACGTCAACGAAAGCAAGAGTAATATTAACATCTGTAAAGAACATGATTCGAGCCGATTATAACAAAGCTAATTACAAGCAAAAAAAGTCCATTTTTAAACTTTTGTACATAAAAGATACCTCCATTGCCCCATTATGCGGCGGGTACGCAAGGACTATTATTAAAAGTAAAAAATGAAAATCATACCTAATTGTAGGGATGTAAACGAGCCAAACCACTCGTGTGCTAGTCGAGATCAGCTCGCAAAAAGCTCAAATGGAATCGAGTTTAACCGAGGTCGAGACTAAAAATAAGCAGATAAATGAGCCCGAGCGCGAGCTTCACTTATCATGCTCGTGCTCGCTCTCGAGCCTAAACGAGCCTATTATACATACTTTTTTATTAAAAATATTTAGTATATACTTATTTAATTAGCATTAACCTGACCAGAACATGACCACACAATTTAATTAGCTACTAAACAAAATAAAAAGAACTGTTAAAAGCATAAAATAATATAAATTTTTTGTAAGAGCTTTAAGAAAAATTTTTAGTTACCTGTAGCTGCATATGGCCGTCTGGTTAGTTTAATGCGGCCCATCTAGGCGTCTATATTTCGCCCCACGCGCCTACTTCACCAACAACCAACTTTTTTTGTTCGAATTCTTGTACATTTCAAGCGGAATCAAATTAAAAAAAAAAAAAACAAAACAAGATACACAACTATTGTTCACAAAGAAGCACGTGTATGACATAGCACTTTCGGTTATTAATTTTATCTTTACTGTTGCATAGATGAATTTTGCATAATAAACAAGACTTCTTTATGCTACAGAGTAACACTAAAATATGCTTTTAAATATATTATATTCAAACAAGGTTCTGGAACTGCTCATACATAATCCTCATCGTGAAATTTCCATCTAATAGGCTGCTGATCCAAAATAGTCTTGCTCTATGCAAATTTAGAAATCAGAATACATTATTGTTGATACACTATTATAACTTTATTATAAGGTTTCGGGTGTACTCAAGTTAATTTATTCTATAATAATAATGCATGCAAAATTTTAATATAATGTATTATCACATTCTAACACAATGAATACAAGACGCGTGCTAGGGCGTTCAACGCATCTGTTAACCCTCTTCGAATCAACTTAAGGATCCAATGGGAAATTCCAATGGTCGTCCAAGAACAGAAAAACTTCCCAGGTAGTTCAAGTCTAACTTTAAATCCAGTTGACACAATGTTCGTAAACATACAAAACGCAAATGCTGCAACTTTGGTCACGCATTCATTAGTATAAAAGAAAATTATATAGGTGTCCATGGGTCGGTTTCATGTTCAAACCAAATCGAAATTTTGGTTTTTGAAAACCGTTTGGTTTGGGGTTTTTAAGTTTGTGATTCAGTTTTGCAATCCGGGTTTAATTTTTAGGCCAGAAAACTGGTCCAAAATAATGAATTTGGACCTAAATGTTTTTGTTAATTAAAACATATTATCAGATCTAGTCCCAATTTCACACAATTCAAGTTTAATAGCCAAAAGTTACACATACATACCGTCCAATTGCGTCGTGTTCAGAAGCGATTGAAGGGGAGAAGATTGACAGTAAGCTGCCGGTGGTTGGTCCCATGCTTCAAGTGATTTCATTTCAATTTCATCCTATTGAAGATTGACGATGATTGCACCATCCAATTGAAGACTGATGATGTATTGTAATTGCACCGTAACCGTTCAATTCAATTAATTGCAATTGAAGGTAGAGTGGCGCCAGGTAGACAAATATCGGAACGCTTGAGATGGTCGCCGGAGTTGATCGGAGAAATTATGAGGGCAACAAATTTTACGGCGTCTCTCTCACCAAGAAGCTGAAAGGTTGTCTTTCTATATTATAATAATGTAATATTAAGGGTATTTTCGTAATTTAAAAAAAGAGGTTTCCCATCGGATTTAAATACCAATTAACATGTTCGGGTTGTTACTGAGTTTTTTAACCAAGGAAATGAGAGGGAGGGACAAAAAAGGGAAAGGAATGGAAGAAATTTTTTTTAATTAGTTGTGTTGTTGAGTTTGAAGAAAATTAAAGGAATGAAAAAAACAACTATATTAAGAAATAGTTATCCTTAGTAATTATCCTATTTTTAAAAAGATAATTAATTAAAAAATATATTAATATAATCCCTCCTGTTCCTTTCTTTTCCCTCCTTTAAAAAAAACTCTAACAACTGGGGCGATTATTATGTATATTATTGATTCGTTTCTCTTCTCCCAGGAAATCCAATAACATCCACAATGGTTTGCGACAAGTGTAAGTCTTTAATCTTGATCCGTACTCTTCTAAGCAAAATATGTATTTTCATTCGTTTGCAATGATATTGATGTGATGTATGTTTCGTTTATTATTCAAAATTCGATTCGCTTTTATTCAAAATATCTATCTAGGGTTTATAATTAATTTAGGGGTAAATTGAAACAGGTGAGAAGAAATTGGCGAAAGTGATAGTGCCAGATAAGTGGAAAGAAGGAGCAAGCAACACTACCGAAGGCGGTGGCCGTAAGATCAACGAAAACAAGCTTCTCTCCAAGAAAAACAGGTACCACCATTCAACCACCAAACCCCCCCTATAAACTTTAAGCCATTGAATGAATTCATCTTCAACCACAGGGATGTGAAAATGATAATAGGTAACGATTCAGCCGGTTTTATAACCTTTAGGTATTCGTGATCCGTTGACTAAGCATTTGATTGTTGGCCTAAGGGTTACAATTGTTAGGATGTGAGATGAGTTGTATTTAATTATGCCTTTATTTTGAATTAAGGGTGTAAACAAGCCGAGCGGAGCCCGAGCTCAACTAGGCGTTTTGACCTATGAGAGCTCGAGCTCGCCTCTTTTCGAGCTCATATTTTAAAGCTCGAGCTCGGTCTCGGTGCATTTATTGTTAGTTAATTAAATAATTTATATTTTATATACATTTTTACGTATTTTTATATATATTGAGAAAAACCTTTAACGATCCAAAGCTCGGCTTTAACTCGATTGTGCTATGTAAAATTAATACATAGAAGTCAAAAAGAGGTCGAACTTCAAAAACACAAAGCTTGGTAAGGCTCGACGAGCCTGAACGAGGATCCCTTACAAGACTCAAGCTCGGGCTCAATAACTAAACGAGCTTTATTTGAGGCTTGGGCTCAGCTCGTTTTGAGCTTTTTATCGATTCGAGCTTGAGTCGCTTGTGAGTGGCTTGGCTCGTTTGCATCCCTAATTATGATTATATATTGTATTGGTAACTGTTGGAAGCCTGTAAATTATACTGGTAATTTAGTGGGCACTGGTTTTTGCGATGTACATTAATGCTGAAATTAACATTCTAAAAGTAGCGAAAAGGGATTTAATTATCTGGAAAATGACTAATGATAGTGCCTTAAATACGAGTAAGTGGATACATACAGCTCTTGTACACGAGTTTGTATAGGTTGGTCCTTTCTTTAAACTGTGTGTGTATGTACTGAGTGTTAGCATAGTGGCACTTTAGGCATCATTACTTATGGAGGATATTGATTTATCCATGTGGAGACTATTTTTATTCTATTTTTTTCACACTTGATACCTCACGTCTTCACCAACTCTCTTAAAAAGTGAGTTGATATAGTCATAGTTCATCTCTTAGATATAGCATTACCGCTGAAGAAACACTAATCGACCCCGGGCAGATTACGGATAATCTGGGGTTAAATAGATGTTTCCCACGAGGGGTTAGACCCGGCAAAGATGGTTCTTCTGATAACCTGCAAAACAGACACCGTGAGCTCGTCACTGAGAAGGGGGGTACCTCCTTGTGACCACCCTCCGGCGTGAGAATCAGACTAGATTGCTCTTGAATATAAGGGTATATTAAGAGATTGCTAGAGCAGATATCAGGTATAAGATGTAAGATACAAGATAAGATGAGATGATCATACCATTTGGGGTCTTTATAGCCGAAGGTAGGTTTCCAAGAGGGTATAGCCGGTTGAATAGTATTCCTATTCTACCAACTGTGGCCTACGCACGTGCCATGCTGGTAGTTGGTGGGTAGGCAGCGGCTGACAGTGACCAGGCCTGCTGTGTACTATTCCTTTTCCACCAACTGCAGGCTATGCACGTGGTATGACAGGAGTTGGTGAGTAGGTAGCGGCTAATAGTGACATACAGTACAAGAGCATGCTGCTCGCCATACTGTTGTCAATGGGCTGTCGTATCTCTGGTCAGATCTTTTGCCCATACCTCGTCAGGTACAGTACAAAAGATCTTCTAGTATCGTACGGACTGGCTCATTTGGGCGGGAGTATTCCCCCTCCCGCCTTTGTGCGGGATTGTTCCCGGCTTTGCTCATTCCTTCAGGTGACTACTGAATTATTGAGAGCTAAGTGCCTTGTGCGTGTAGCCTTGCTGCGCGGGTGGCCTTCCCTGATGGCTTGTATCCGCAGCTGCGGGAACAGGCGGAGTACTTCACCATTGGGAGGCATTTCCTGCGGGAACAGCTTGCGTACTGCGCGTAAGGACGTCACGTCTCTGAGCATGGTGGGTCTTGCGGATCCAGTTGGTTTCTGCGCAGACGTCTCTCTTCAAGGTGAGTTCTGTGGGTCCAACTGGGCTCTGTTGGGACCTACCTCTTCAAGTCCCCCTAGTCCAATGTTCTTCTCATGAGTGTTTAATAAGTGAGGTGAACTTTTGGACTTAAGCAAAGGGTTTTTGAAAAGGGTTTAGTTTTAAGGTTTTCCATGGGGATTCTTCCCGCGGAAGTCCTTATGTCACTTGCAGAAATTCCCGACTTTCCTGCTTGATCTTTGGGTATGATGCGGGTAGGTCTGTAACCTCCTCGCAAGTCAGGAGCGTTGAGTCCCACTTGTGTGGATTCTCCATGAGGTTTTGGTAGTTTTGAACATAGTGATCAATTATGTTAAAACCACCAATTCCATCTTGGAGCTTCAAACAATGTAGTTCTCGACGTTCCCGCTATGCGGGGATGTTATTCCCGTTTCCGCAAGCATTGCCCAGAAGATCCTTCTTGGTTTCAATTCCCTGCGGAGCGCTAGGTATGTGAAGGGTTTTGCCTTGACACTGTACCCGCACTCGTCTTACGGTTACTTTACTTCCAAGGTATTCCTGGCGTCAATTCCCTGCGGGTGCTAAGTATGTGAAGGGTTTTGCCTTTACACTGTACCCGCACCCGTCTTATAGTTACTTGGTCGCCGAGGTATTCTTGGCTTCAATTCCCTGCAGGTGCTAAGTATGTGAAGGGTTTTGCCTTAACACTGTACTCGCACCTGTCTTACAGTTACTTGGTTGCCAAGGTAAGGGGTATTTTCCCGCTTACTTTTGAATCTTTTTGAAATTTTGAAATTCGAAGAGTTGGTGAAAGGATAAGAACAGTCCAAACTGTTGAAATGTCGTCCGACGGTTTCTTCTGACTGTGTCAGGACGTGCAGGAAGTTATGGTGACGTGACAGTACATGGTCATTCCAGACACTTTTTCAGACGCGTGGGCGCGATTTTTAGGGCGCGTGGCCGCGAAATTAATGGCACGCGTACTTTCAACAGCTGTTGCCAACTTGCACTTTGCCACGTGTCATAGTTTCATTGCACCTGCGATTTCTCTCCCTTCCGCATTAAATTCATCGCATTAATTGCGATGAGTATATAAAGGGGGAGAGGGTCCTTTGCAATCCACACTTTCACTTCTCTTCATCTTCTAAACGATTTCCGGCGAATACTCACTATTCCGTCGAGCATTCTTCTGAAATCGTTTTTCTGTACATCCAAACATGTCTTCTTTAGCCGAGAAGTGTGACGTGTTCGTCGAGAATCCGTCGTCCACTTCTGATAAGGACGACAAGAGCACTGCTGGCGAGTGCCAGTGCGCTCTTCCTGCCGAGCTTTTTCAGTACATCGTCCGGAAGTTCATGCTCGAGCCGTTCGAGCCTGAGTTTCCGGAGCCACACCAAGGGTGTACGCTGCATTCTTCGTTTATGGGAATCTCAGGTTCCCATTGACGAAGTTTGTATACCGTGTCTTGGAGAGGCACAGCGTGCATCTGACGGAGGTACACCCGATGGCGATCGCCAAGATCCGCCACTTTGAGTGGGTGTGCCTCATTCTGGGCGTGGAGCCCCATGCTGACCGGTTGATGACCTTCTATTCTTGGAGGTGCATCCAGGGGTGGTACACCTTGGTCAATCGGATCAAGGGGTTGAAGATCTGCGCTACCGAGCGCAGTCTTCGGTCGTGGAAGCGTGAGTTTTTTTATATCTCCGCTCGCGTCATCCCTCTTGCGATGACCTTTAAGAATGGGAGAGCACTCCCCGCCCTTCACGCCCTCAACTACCAGGAGGCGGAGTGGTTCGCCAAGATCTCCCGTGTCCAGACTCCGGTATACCACTTTGCGGAGTCTGGGATGGTGATGCTTGGGATGAGCCGGGTGTGGAAGGAGGCGTCACAGGTTCCCATCGTCCTCGAATACGGTTTGAACTCTGTCCCTTACGGTATGCTCTGTCTTCTTTGTTTATATAGGTTTGTCTTCTAACTGTTTTTCTTTTGTTTCAGAGGGGAATGACTTGCAGTCGCTCCTGCATCCGCGGGAGGCTGATAGTCCCGCTCGGATGGGTACTCGTGCTCTAGATGAGAACGAGTTGCCCATCCTTGAACAGACGGCGGATCGGTTCGTGGAGGTCTACCCGCCAGGCCACGAGATCCTGAGCGCCAGGCGGCCAGGTAAGGAGTTATTCAACCCTCGACCCCTCAATGCTGAAACCTCTGCTGGAATTCCTCTAATCTTGTGTTCTGATGAGGAATCCGCAGATGGTCCTCCGTTGGTGCGGAAGAAGAAGGCTGCCGGCGGGAAGGGGAAGGCGAAGGTTGCCTCCACTGCCGATCCGGTGCCTCGGTCTGATTCAGAGACTGACAGCGAGGAGGTGGCGGGGAACCCTGGTGGTGATAAGACCACTGCTCCGGAGGCTGAGACGACCGTCCCCTCTGAGCAGCCCAGGACAACGACGGTGAGCGGCGTGAAGAGGCCGGCTCCATCGGGTTCGTCCCCGCCTGTTCGCACTTTTAGGCTCAAGAAAACCCGTAAGTACAAACTTCTTTTTAACTTCATATCTTTCCGCCATTATACTTATATCTTCTTTGTGCAGGCGTGGATGCTATCGCATTCCAGGGTGGAGCGGGGAGGAGCACCTCCGGACCCATGACGGTAGGTTTGGTCAGAGGTGCACAAATCGTTTTTTTTTAAAAAACCGGTTCGGTTATTAACCGGACCGGTTTTTTTTTGCCCGGAAAATTAACCGGACCGGTTAATAACCGGTTTTTGTCTGTCAAAACCCTAACCGGATAAACCGGTTAGGACCGGTTTAGAAACCGGTTAGAACCAGTTAATAAACCGGTTTTTTTATTAACCGGTTTTTTAATAACCGGTTTTTAGGTTAACCGGTTTTTTTTTTTTTTTTTTTTTTAATAACCATTATTTTTTCACAGTATAAACAAACCGGTAACTACAAGGCAAAACGGACTGACCGAAGCCATTCTTTGGTTTCGTTGTTAGGGTTCTTTGCTTGGAAGATGAGTATGAGTGTGTGTTGGTGAATGTGTTTTCAACAAACCAAAGATTAAAAACACATAACTTTCATTTATAGTTTTTACATTAAAAATACAAACATTAAATCGTTATCGCATATTCGTAACTCAAAAATACAAACACATAACTAATTTTCTTCGCTACCCGATCCCGAGCTATTTCTTAGGTAATCATCGTACGCGGCTTCTTCATCGGTCATTGGTTGAGTGTGTCCTTCATTGACCTCGTCTTCATACAAGCCCGCTTCATACTCCATTTCCCCCTCGAGTGAGCGTTGATGTTGTGCGCTATCTAAAGAGTCCAAGTAATCCTTGTAGCAAATCGACATCTCTATAGCTGGTGGAGTGAGTCGAGTCCTCCTAATCGATATAACCCTGCCAGAAACAGAAAAAGCAGACTCCGAAGCTACCGTGGAAGCTTGGACCGTTAGTAAATCTTTGGCCATGGCGGCGAGGATCGGAAACTCATCCTCCTTACCTCTCCACCAAGCCAGCAAATCAAGACTTCTAAATTCATCCGGAGTCATGTGTTTCACAAAGTTGGTACCACCATACCTTCCAAGTTCACTGCTTGGGGTGTTTACCTTTTGACGTTTACCGGCGTCTTCCCAAATCATGTAGTACATCCCCATTTCAAGGTCGGTTTGGGATTGGGATTGGGCAACAGCTCTTAACGAGTCATGAATTTGGGAAGACGACCCGTATTTTGTAAGGTAGACATCATACATGTTTGACAAGGTGGTGTTGAAAGCATTTTTTAAAGTTTGGCTATAATAGGGGTTTTGATCGTCGTTTAACTCTAGCTCATCACAAATTTTTTCTATTAAAGCTTCAACACCACCAACATTGATGCAAGGGTTTAACGCAGCAGCACATGTCAAAACAGCGGGTAGTTCTTGAAAATATTTTCAAACATATTACAAGTCGAGTTCCATCTTGTTGGACAATCCCAATTTGGCCCCAACCATTGACAATTAGCTTCTACACAAAATTTTTAGTATCTTGAAAATGTTTGATTGTTGCTAAAAACATCTCGTAACATTCTTTTAAAATTGTTTCTTTGCGTTTCGATCACGTTTAACCCATCTTGCACGGCCAAGTTGATAATATGTGCAATGCATCGGCTATGAAAAAACGCTCCATCACAAATAGGTTTATACTTTAATTTTAAATGGCCAACCGCGGCCGTATTGTTGGACGCGTTATCAAACGAAATTGAAAAGATTTTATGTTCAATCTTGTATTGTCGAATGACTTTATCCAAGATTTTAAAAATATTTCTACCCGTGTGCGGGTAATCAAACAATAGAAACGCAACGGTTCGTTTCATCATTTGCCACGACTCGGGGTCAACCCAATGAGCCGTCACACAAATGTATGAGTCGGGCGAACCATGAGGTGCCGACCACACATCCGTTGTTAAGTTTACACCAGTTTGTAAGTTTGAAAAGTATAAATTAGTTCGGATTTAGCGTCTTTCCATGCTTTAAGACAATCTCTTCTAAGGGTCGAACGACTTACGTGTTGGTAGCGTGGTTGAACATAGTTTTGCATCATCTCCGTGAATTGAGGGTTGTCGAAGTGGTTGAAAGGAAGACCTTGTTGAATCACAAAGTTTGAAAACTTTTGACGTACCGCTTCAAGGTCGTACGTAAACACCGCTCCTTGATTCGTCATCTCCGGCTGCGAACTACTTCCCGATTCGTCCTTCAAGGCATTGCAAAAGGGCCTTTGTACATGCGCTTTTAAAGTGGAGTTTGCATCTTTGCCATAAAACTTCAAACAATGTTTGCATCGAGCTTTTTGGCTACCGTTAGACATTTCGCATAGGTCGAAATGTTGCCAAACATCTTGGTTTCGTTTCGTGGGGATGACCCGAACGACCGTTTCTCCCGTGTTCGAGGCACCCATGTTGACGGATGAAGCAGCACTTTGGGAGGCCATGATAATCGACTACGAAATAAGAGCGTATGGAGTAGTAATGTGGTATAATTGAGCGTGAGATAACAAAATAATCGCGTATGAAATAAACGTTTAGAGCGTTTGGAGTTGTATAATCGAGTGTGATCTAACCAATACCCAACCTAAACTATATATAGATGTTTGTGGGGGTAAAATGGTAAAAAAAAAAACGGTCAAAAAAAAAACGGGCATATAGCCGTTATACAACGTTCAAAACCGGTTTTTAACCGGTTAACCGGTTTTTCCACAACGGTCAAAAACCTGTTTTATTTATAAACCGGTTAACCGGTTTCTCCATAACCGGTTATTAAAAAAAAACGGTTTTTTCATTAACCGGTTCGTTAACCGGTTTTGGATCTAAAACTTGTAACCGAAATACGAACCGGCGGTTTGTAAACCGGTCAAACCGGTTTTTAAAAAACCGGTTTCCGGTTTAAACCGGCAAACCGGTTGGGGAACCGGTTTTTTTGACCATCTCTATGTTTGGTCAACCTACCCGAGGCGATGACCCAGGCGGCTACGCCTGCTTCAGTTGTTGGTTCAGTTGCTCACCCAGTTGAGCCAACTGTTCCAACTGCGATGACATCTCCGCCGGCTGTCAGTGCCATATTTACTGAATCTGTTACTGAGTCGGCGGTGACTATTCCTGCGGGTACTTCCGCAGCGGCGACCACGGTTGTGAGTTCACCTCCGGTGAGTTCACCTCCGTTGGTTTCTACCGCGGCGGCCTCCATGCCTCCTCCGACTTCGGCAGCTACGGCCGATCCTCCAGGTATGCTTGGGGCTTCTCGCCAACCTCTGCCTCCTTCCCATCTGCCTGACCTCTTGGATGGATTTCCCTTGGGTTCAGGTGATGGGTTTGGCGGCTATCGGCCTGTTGTCGACCCTACAGTTGCGTAGGGTTCTTTTGGCCTTTTTTTTTTTTTTTATATATATCATCTTTTCCTAACTGCTTTTTGTTTTTTGCAGTGTCGGATTCCAATGAAGTGTATGTTCCACGATGGAACATCCGCCGAGGAACAACCCTTCGCACGCCTGTGGAGTGCGTGGAGTGGGCTCGTCACGCAGCTCCCAGTGGTGCGTTGGGGGAAGCCATGGCTAGCTACCAGGAGGGTAGGCTAACCAATGAGCTTCTGGTTCTCCTGGCCCGGATGCAGCCGCGCGTCGAGCTGCTTTGTCGTGAAAACGACAAGTTAAAAGCAGCTCGCATCCAAGAAGTAGCTCAGGCGCGGGCTGTCCGGGAGGAGAATAGGAGGCTTACCGCAGTGGCTGCGGAAAAGGAGAAGGCCTTCAAGGCCCTCGAGGTTGAAGTTCAGGCCCGGCTCGAGGCCCGTTCCAAGGCTGCCCAAGCTGTTAACGAACAGCTTCGGCTGGCTAAGGAAACTGCACGGAACGCAACCGAGAGGGCCACCAAGGCTGAAGCTGTTGCTGAGCCTTTACGCCTCGAGAATGAGGAACTTAGAGCCAAACTAGAGGCGCTCCAACAGGCTCATGATGCCTTGGCGATGGAAGACGCCAAGAAGCTCCAAGAGATCTTGGACCAGAGGGGGGTGCTTGACCATACTGAGCGGAAGCTAAAGGGCGTTGAAGAGGCTTCGGCTAAAGAAGTGTTGCTTGCCAACCTTAACAAAAGTGAAGCCGAACGCGCCCGTAACCAAGCTCAAGCTGCCCTCCAGGAAGCTCTGGTTACCAAGGAATGGCTTCTTCGAGAAGCGTTGTCTCAGGTAAGCTTAGCTTCGTAATGTCTTCACGCTTTTCTTTGTAAATAGAAAAGGTTTTGATACTTGTATATTTTTTTTGTAGGTTGTGCATCGAGTCTTCACGGACACATCATACGACGATGCCATGAGCGCAGCCCTCAACGCTTCTCATGAGGATGGGGAAAAGGCCGGCTTCCTGCTTGGTCTAGGGTTCGTTGGGAAAGGCATCCCGCCTTCCAACTTCCCTTTGTATGATGTGGATACTGAAGCTGTTTGACCAAGCAGTGAATCAGTATGCCGCTTTCCCGCATCCGGTGGTGGAGAAGGTGAACGAAGTTGCTGCTGCTGATGATGGGCTAGCTATCCTTAAAGCTTTCCTTGAACCGCCACGCTCTACTGATGGTGCTGGTCCAAGTGGAAGTGGTCCTGAAGCTTGATCCTGAAGATCCCTTCCCACTGTTAGGATAGGTTTAGCTTGTATAGATTTATATTCTTGTAGGCGGGTAGTTACCCGGCCCTTGTAATGAATATTATGAAATATAAATCTTTGTGCGGGTAAGACCGCTACTTTCACTGGATGACTTGCTTTATAAACGTTATATGACTTGCTCATGCATACTTTAGTTTAAATTAGCAATTTTCCAAGTGTTTAGAATAAGTTAACCTTTGAACGTGGTAGATAATAGGTTGAAGTTTTGCTTCCTCCTTCGTGATTGTGCGGGTAGGACCGTCACTTGCACTTAGTAGGATGGCTAAACTTTACCTATATCTGACCTGCGTGGAGGTTTTCCTCATCTTTTTAGAAATTTTCTAAGTGTTTAGAATAAGTTAACCTTTGAACGTGGTAGATAATAGGTTGAAGTTTTGCTTCCTCTTTCCTGATTGTGCGGGTAGGACCGTCACTTGCACTTAGTAGGATGGCTAAACTTTACCTACATCTAACCTGCGTGGAGGTTTTCCTCATCCTTCTGTTAGAAATTTTCTAAAGTATTTTGAATAAGTTAACCGTTCGACGCGCGGTTGTCAATAGGTTCGGTTTCCTCTCATGATTTGTGCGGTTAGGACCGGCACTTTCATTTAGTTGGATGACCAAAGTTTACCTATGACTGACCTGCGTGAAGGTTTGCCGTTTTTTGGGTTTATGCGGGTTTTGCCGCCTTCCCCACGCAACGACTTTCCACGTAATTATGCGGTGAAAACCGGCATATCAGTGTTGAGTAAATTAACCGTTCGACGCGCGATTGTTAATAGGTTAGTGTTCAGTTTCCTCTATCATGATTCGTGCGGTTAGGACCGGCACTTTCATTTAGTGGGATGACTGAACTTTACCTATGACTGACCTGCGTGAAGGTTTGCGTTTTTTGGGTTTATGCGGGTTTTTCCGCCTTCCCCACGCACGACTTCTTTCACACTTATGTATGCGGTGAAGACCGGCATATCCGTGTGGAAAGTTCATAAATATAAATGTAAAATCATCAGCGTCGATGTTTTAAGGAGAATCATTTCCATTAGAAGTGGCTCTGGGCCTTTTCTTTACAAATTTGGAATTGATCTACATGCAAACTGTGTAATTGAGCTCCCTTCCATGTTGTTGTGATGGGAGTGCCATCGAGCCGATATGCACCTGGTTCGGGATCTCGTTGTTTACGCAGTATGTAGTCTTCGGCATTGAAGCTGCAATTTTATTCGTGTTTTCCCCAGCTGGGGTTCTACACGCATCAGCCTGCTCAGCGTTCGTTACGCCACGAGGTGTGCGAGCGTCCCATCTCTGACAAATGCTTCGACGATGTCCTTTACGTCTGTGCATTCTTCAGTGTTGTGGCCTTTTGTCCTGTGAAAGTCACAGTATTTGCTCCGATCAGCATTGTGACGATGTCGGATTATTGGAGCCTTTGGCCATGGGAGCTCCTCAGTGGCGAATATCTCGGTGACGCTTTTGGTGAGTGGCGTCCATCTGGAGTTCTGGTTCGACTGTATGTTATCCCTTCCGCCTAACCGATGTTGCAAGCCGGATGAGGTGTCAAAGTTTACCCTTGACTGCCAAATGCCTAGCTTCCGCTTTTTGTTTAATCGGGCGGTAAGGGACGTTGTCTTCTCTTGTTTTCTGGGTGTAGAGGTTTGTGCTCTGGGGGAGATCTCTACCCAGTTGCTTCTCCGTTTCCACAAAGCGTTTAGCTGCTATCATGATGGCATCCCATGTGGATGGCATGCCATCTTTACCCGTTAAGGTGCGGATGAGCTCTGGGTCGTTCGTGCCCTGGATGAAAGCAGCGCGAACAAGATCTTCGCTAATATTACCCAGACTTAGCTTCTTTGAGTTGAAGCGAGTGATGAAGTCTGGCAAAGATTCATCTTCCTCTCGAATGCATTTGAGGATTGTCCATTGCTCTTCGGTATACTTTCTTTGTTGGCTGAAGTGTTGGCTAAACTTCTGTTGGAAGTCTGCCCAGTCGTAGATGTGGTTGACCGGTAGACGATCGAACCATGCTCTAGCTGGCCCAACAAGCGTCATTTGGAACATGTAACACCACGTAGGTTCCGTCCAATTACTGACGGTTGCCCCCGCTATGAATCTGTTTAAATGATCGTCTGGATCAGATATACCATCGTAAGTGCCGATGTTGGACATCTGTTTGGCACTTTTCGGGGCGATTGCTTCCGCAATGTCCCTTGCAAATTTGGACGTTCCCGCATTTGCCGCAGTTGGTCTAAATGTTTTGAAGTCACGTGGGTTTCCACCCGCGTTTTTTGGTTTAAAGGTTTTTCCAAAATGCCTTCTCGGTTGGGAGTCCGTTTCCTTACGCTTCCCTTTCGCCCTATGACGAGGGTTTGCGTCACTATCGGATTCCTCCGAATCATCGTCAAAGTACTCTACGAATTCATCAGCCTGTTGGAGTAAACGTAAGCGTTCATCCAACTCAGCTTGAATTCATTTTGACGTGCTTCCGCCCACGCTTTAACTTCATCGAGTGTTTGGCGGGGGAGCCTCGTTCGTTGTCTCTCTAACTGGGTATCGGTGAATCCCAGTGAGCGATTGTTTACTGCACTTGCCCCAGCTTGGGTAACTGGGGTAGTGTTTGTAAAATTTACTGCACTTGCCCCGGCTTGGGTAACCGGGGTAGTGTTCGTAAAAACTGTGTAGTCGCCGGTATTCCCCCCAGTAGCTGGGGTTGTGGTTACCGGAGTTTCTTTAACCATCTTTCCAGAAGTTTGAAAAAACTGAAAAGAAATGAAGTTCTAGCTTTTATGCACGGATGGCGCCAATGAAGAAACACCAATCGACCCCGGGCAGATTACGGATAATCTGGGGGTTAAATAGATGTTTCCCACGATGGGTTAGACCCGGCAAAGATGGTTCTTCTGATAACCTGCAAAACAGACACCGTGAGCTCGTCACTGAGAAGGGGGGGGGTACCTCCTTGTGACCACCCTCCGCGTGAGAATCAGACTAGATTGCTCTTGAATATAAGGGTATATTAAGAGATTGCTAGAGCAGATATAGGTATAAGATGTAAGATACAAGATAAGATGAGATGATCATACCATTTGGGGTATTTATAGCCGAAGGTAGGTTTCCAAGAGGGTATAGCCGGTTGAATAGTATTCCTGTTCTACCAACTGTGGCCTACACACGTGCCATGCTGGTAGTTGGTGGGTAGGCAGCGGCTGACAGTGACCAGGCCTGCTGTGTAATATTCCTTTTCCACCAACTGCAGGCTATGCACGTGGTATGACAGGAGTTGGTGAGTAGGTAGCGGCTAATAGTGACATACAGTACAAGAGATGTTTCCCACGAGGGGTTAGACCCGGCCTATGCTTGAACTTCATATTCATAAAAAGTAACTAGCAACAGTGCAACACAAACAAAATAAGTAGATTATCATAGAGTTATGTTAAAGAAAATAAGAGAATATGTATCGAAGCTTCTAGTGAAGATGCGCATGAGTTTAGTCAGGTATAGTTTCATGATGATTGGTAGTTTAAATCAGTACAAAGGAGTTACGCTACCTTCACTTCTACAGTTCTACTTGACTCGATTGTTTATAGGTTGAAAACAAACGGGTTGGTGCATTGGGTAGTGGGTCAAATTGGATTGTGTTGAGTGTTAACTTGAAACACTTTTTCCGTTCAAAATAACTAATATATATGTTGATAATCTTATTTTTTTGGATAATTCTATTTTGGATACACTTTGGACAACTCTCATCCTGCTTGACCAGTTTGACCCGTTGTTAACTTGCATACACAACCCATTGAAAAGTAAACAGGTTGAAATTGACACCTATAAGTCAAAATATGCAACTATGCACAAAGAGCAGCATGTGATTGATCAAATTTAACATTTTGTGTAACTAATATTATTATTTTATTTTTGTTTGTAGATGGTCACCATTAGGAACAACCAAGTGTATCATCTGCAAGCAGCAAGTGCACCAAAATGGCAAGTATTGCCATACATGTGCCTACTCTAAAGGTAAATGTCACATTATAATCCATATCTATTCTTTCGTTTCTCATTTTTAACTTTCATCATCTTTACAAAGTTGTATAATAACATAAAATGTTATCAATGATTGTGAATGCAGGGGTTTGTGCAATGTGTGGTAAACAAGTTCTGGACACTAAGTACTATAAGCAAAGCAATGTGTGAATTTAGACTGTTTCTTGCTGTTTTCTATGAAAGCTGTCTTTTGTTTCCGTTGACTTCTATGGCTTGTTAAAATTGTAATGTTGACCTACATATTAACAACAGTGTTATTGTCTATATACTACTTTAATTTTCTGGATTTTAGATATCTTTGAATGATGAATAATTACTGCACCAAAGTTTTTAATTCGTCTTTCTAATTGTTTTTTTCTTTAATGATACTGTTTTCTGCAATCATATTGTAACTCTCTTTTGAGAAAGAAATGCTTTCTTGGTTTTAAACACTGTAGGTGTAGGTACGTCAAACCCGGTACGACTTTTTATATATTACATAATATGTTATGTTTATTACATTATTATTATTGTCTACTAATTAGGCTCATTGGGCTGGAGGTTTGTGGAGGTAACCCCTGACCGGGCCTGGCCCAATAAAGGTTAGGGTTCATGATGCTAGCCATGGAGTCCCTATATAAGGAGTCTTTATCATACATTGAAAGGACCTTCTCTTGGACCATTGGCTCTCACATATTTTTGTGTTTGTTTAGTTCATTCTCTTAGCAGTCACCTCCACTCCCCCACTTTTATATGGCAGATCTGATCAACCGGAGAAGAAGATCAAGGCGTATCGTATCAGCAGTTAACCGTATCCTACCCTGTTGACTCATCGGATCTAGGACCCGTTAAGGGGAGTAGATCCATGTTTCTTCAATGGCGCCATCCGTGGGACACGACAACGAATCACTCTTTGTTCTTCTCTATTCCGAGCCTCAGATCTATTTTACAGATTTGAGATTTTAAATTGCAAATTTCAGATCTGAATTTGGTTTCAAAGTTTTCAATGGGAAAAATTTTCAGATCTAGGTTTTCACGTATGTAGATCCCAGATCTGATTCCAATTGTAAAACTCACCTAATTCTCGTGGTCAAAAATTGCTAGATCCACTGTTTTTTATTAGATCCAAACTTCTACAACTTATGAAACTGTGCATCTAGAAATTGACAAACGGCTTGTGGCTAGAAAATCAATTAAGTTTTTTTCTGACATGAGTGCTTATATCATAGTACAGCCTAAATTGACTAGAAATTGCTTCGGGCAGTACACATGCGAGGTCACATCAAAAGTCAGATCTATACATTATTGTATTACGGTTGAGACCGTGATGGGTTTACAAAAACCATTGGAATTGAGGCCACCTTCGCCAGGTAAACTCGCCATCCCGCGGTATCGAAACTCGATTCGGTAACCAAGCTGTTAACTCTAGCAACCCGCGAGTACCGCGATCCGCATGTCAAAACTCTGGCGTCCGCAACGCGACCTGCGAGTACCGCGATCCGCATGTCAATACTCCGGCGTCCGCAATGCGATCCGCGAGTCATAACCGCGATCCGCATGTCAAAACTCGGCGTCCGCAACGCGACACGCGAGTACCGCGATCCGCATGTCAAAACTCGGCGTCCGCAACGCGACCCGCGATTACCGCGATCCGCATGTTAAAACTCCGGCGTCCACAACGCGACCCGCGAGTATCGCGATCCGCATGTCAATACTCTGACGTCCGCAATGCGACCCGCGAGTCAGAACCGCGATCCGCATGTCAAAACTCGGCGTCCGCAACACGACCCGCGAGTACCGCGATCCGCATGTCAACACTCCGGCGTAAAGGTTGGAGACCCTTATAAAAAAAACTCGCATTAAGGTTGGAGACCCTTACAAAAAAAAACTCGCATAAAGGTTGGAGACCCTTACAAAAAAACTCGCATAAAGGTTGGAGACCCTTACAAAAAAAACTCGCATAAAGGTTGGAGACCCTTACAAAAAAAAACTCGCATAAAGGTTGGAGACCCGTACAAAAAAACTCGCATAAAGGTTGGGGACCCTTATAAAAAAACCGCATAAAGGTTGGGGTCCCTTATAAAAAAAACGCATAATTACATGTGCTTCGCTCCGCAACAAGAAGAGCCGCATGCGCGTTCCGACGATTCACGCCATAGCAGGCCACATGCGCGCTAAACGTTAAATAGCGGATCACTTATGTGCTCCCGCATATCCAAGACCAGCCGCATGCGCATTCCGGCGATTCACGCCATAGAGGGCCGCTATGCTCGCTAAACGTATCTACTTTATTTCTGTGGTCAGAAAAATCTAGAAAAATCTAGATAAAAGATTATTCACCTGTGCATTTGGTCACTCCCAACTAGATCTGCACCTATTATTAATCTAATAAAAAGTTAGAGATCTATATTTTCGAGACTTAACGTTTGATTTTCTCCCGATTTATTATAATATACAATGGGTGAAAAAGCCAGGGCCGTCTCAACGTTTTTGAAGGCCTAAAGCGAACGAAAATATTGAGGCCTTTTTTTTAAAAACACTTTGATATAAACCCTCCTCCTTTACTCGGGCTTGGGACTAGCGATAATAAACTATTAAGTTTATAGTTGGCGG